>NW_019154088.1:7119794-7124412 GCF_002288905.1 Enhydra lutris kenyoni | reverse complement strand
TCTTTCTTTCTTTCTTTCTTTCTTTCTTTCTTTCTTTCTTTCTTTCTTTCTTTCAAGATTTTATTTATTTATTTGACAGAGAGCCGGAGAGGGGACATAAGCAGGGGGAGTAGGAGAGGGAGAAGCAGGGCTCCATCTCAGGACCCTGGGATCACGACCCTGAGCTAAAGACAGATGATTAAGTACTGAGCCACCCAGGCACCCCTACCTACCCTTTTATTTTCATCCAGGCATTGGCATTAAGAGTGGTTAGAAAACAGTCTGTGGCTTCTTTTTCTTTGGATCCTGCTTGGCATCTAGCACTGCCTTGCACAAAATAAATGTTCAGTAAATGTTTCTAAGAAGCCTCCTAGATGCCTTCTGTCTTCAGCTTTGTGAGATGTCCATTTGTTTGGAAGTGAGAAAATCACAATATTTAGCAGCATACTCATAATCCAGCATTTACTTCACAATGGAATCCCTGCATCATAACCTACCCAGAGGTTTAATACATACTGACAAGAGCTAATACAAGAGTTCTTTTTCTTTCTTAAATTTGTTTTAGATAATGGTCTCCTAAAACTCCTTTCATTCCTTAAATAATAACAATGTACTTGAAAATATTCTGAGATGCCTTAGCAATCCCAAAAGTAAACAAACTCCTGCAAAATTTGAGTATTGAGTGAGAAAAAGGTCAAGAAATAGACTTTTGTAAACATCTGAAGTTTAGTGAATAGGGAAATTTCTAGAAATATCTCCATTTTTTCCCCCTTATGACTAATTTGATTAAATTTGACCAAATCCCTTGCACTCCTTACACTGTGCTGATGGGATAAGTTGCATTTTGGTTTTTATGTTCTCAGAAATGTTAGCGTTAAAGGTTTCTCTGGTAGACTTCTTCTGTTTAGGAATGTTCTGTTTTAAGAAAACATAATATGGAAGCACAAAATTTACAAAATAAGTAAATGGATACTCTGGTTTCTCTTCAGATCGCATAAATCTTTCGCCTTTTACAAAATAAGTAAATGGAATGGTTATTCACCTAACGGGAGCATTTTTGCTTTGCAAAACAACTCCCTGAAGGGTTTCCTGTTACATACTGTCCTTCTCTCATCCCTCGTTGGTAGACATTTGTTTATAGACAGTTTCTTGCCATATGAGGGATGAGGAAGCTGGGTAGAGAAAATCTGGCTAAATCTTAAGAAGAAACTATTAGTTGAAGATCAGTCTAATAAGACATGGCTTTAAAGCAATAATTCAATTAAAAGGAAAATATTTTTTATTTTCCTTCCAGGAACACAATTATGGGCTGAATAAAAACACGTTGGTGTTTTCAGCTTCTCTGCTTCCACACCATTCCACCGTCCTTATCAATGCTGGTTTGGGTGCTGGTTTTGAGCAAAAGTGAAATAATAAATATCTTACCTGTAGCACGGGAGAGCAGTCTACCGCTCACAGCAGGAGGAAGTGTTTGTTTTTAGACTGTAACATTATCTCTAGAAAAATGGAGAATAGATAAAATAAGCTTTGCTATTCAAGCTGACTGGACCCTGTATCCTATAATTCCCTTTGACCACTAGAATTAAAAAGTTTTATATTTGAAAAGATTTAGAAAATTCCTTGCAAAGGATTATTTCATTATTGTCTTTTCCACTCAATTATCTGTTTTTCAGGAAATTAACATTAGTTTAACATTAACTAAAGAAAACGATAAATAAGTAATTAATAGAAAAAACATTTCTGTCAAAGAATGTTTTCATCTTTTTAATTTTACCCATGTTTTGGGGCACCTAGGTGGCTCAGTCAGTTAAGCGTCTGCCTTCGGCTCAGATCATGATCCCAGGGTTCTGGGATCCAGCCCCGCTCCTTCGGGTCCCTGCTCAGCAGGGAGCCTGCTTCTCCCTCTGCCCCTTCCCCTGCTTGTGTTTTTCTCTCTCATTCTCTTTCTCTCAAATAAATAAATAAATAAGATCTTAAATAAATAAATAAATTTTACCCATGTTTGGTCACCAGATGTGTATCTGTAATAAACCAGTGGGTTTTGAAAGAGTAAATAATTTAAAATGGGTGAAAAGGAAATACAACCAAAATGAAAACACTTTGAGAAGAGAAAGCCTTAGCATTCTCTAAGACAACTGCTTCCCTTTTTTCTTCTAACTTCCAGATAACCAGTTTTCTTGGAATGCGGTGATTCACGGGCATCTCTGTTTCTTGGCACCTGCAACTTTTAACCTCATGTTGAGGTAATGATCTTCAGGAGATCCTTAGGCAAATGCAGGGGAAGTATCGAATAGCTAATAATTTGATGCCTTTGAGAGCAGACAAATCTATAAATTCTAAAAGATCGTTGTTATTTTAAAAGTGCCAGGTTTACATTAGATAGGGTCTTAGCGTTAACAGCAAGTTAAACCAAGCAAGGAGCAAAGCTGGAAAATAGAGCTCTTTATCCAGGAAGGAATGTTTGGCAATTTGTGATAGGGTAAAAATTTCAAGAGGAAGAGATAGTGCTAGTTAAACGCACGCCAAAAGACATCCCCTCCCATCTGCCCTATCTCGTATCTTCAGCTTGTTCTTCTATACTGAATTCTTCCTCCCCACGTGTAAACATATTCAGGCCTCTCCCACCCAGGGAAATTACCTCCCCTTGATCCTGAATTCCAATGTAAGCATTATCCTCCTCTTTCCTCGATTCCTGTCAGCTAATCTCCTGGAGAGAGAAGCTGTTGTGCAGTCTCGGCCATCTTACCCCCTCACCTTCTTGCAGCCGTCTCTCACCCCTAGTCTGGGAATTTTTTCTGCAACTGTTAGAACTAGAAGGCCCTTTCCCTTGCCCCTTTTGCTAACATAAAGACATGCGCTGCCTCTTCCATTCAATTTACCCCCTTGCCAGACTCGATGAATTATTTGCACATCTCCCGCTTTCAGGAGAATGTAATTGGGGGCGGGGAGGCCAGAGATGATATTTAACTTGAAGACTTAAGATGATCCCAGGAACCAGTCCACATAGGTTCACAAGAAATGTATGTTAAATAAATAGTTTTTCTTTATTGGACTGAAAATGATTTTCAGGAATTTGGGAGGAAAAGGGCGTTTATAAAGACTTGTGTTATTGTTGGTTTGTTTAAATGATGTGGCCTCTCTTGCCACATGGTTTAGGTTTGAGGGACTCATTTCCTGTTTCTTTTAAATGGTTTCTTGCTCTGAAACCCCCCTGCTAGTTCAGTCCCCTCTCTCTCGGAGGTCTTGAGCCTTCAGGAGGCCTCCCAGTCAGGTCTGGTGGTGATGTACCCCATTGCATTGTTTGCTTAGCCGCCTGGGGGGATTGGTTCCCTGTT
Organism: Enhydra lutris kenyoni; assembly: GCF_002288905.1. Lineage (NCBI taxonomy): Eukaryota > Metazoa > Chordata > Mammalia > Carnivora > Mustelidae > Enhydra > Enhydra lutris. Next base: position 7,121,098 of record NW_019154088.1, on the reverse strand, counting down.
TGTGGGGGAGGAAGCCGCAACAGAAAACCCTGAGGACCCGAATGTGGTCTCCACATCCAGGCAACTGCAATGGCTCAAGAGCAGCAATGGCCTCGGGGAACTTCGAGAAGAGCAGCTGCTCCACAGCTTTCCCGGGGAGGATTCTCAACACATGTGTCCTTTGCTTTACTTAATGTTTTTTTTTTTTTTTTAATATATTATTGTAAAGCAATATAACCATATTTTTAAATTCTGGAAGATTAAAGGAAAGAAATTGCTTCTGTTCTCTCCATACTGTGTACTTTCTGTATAGTCCTTGACAGTCCTGATTGTGATCATTTAAAAAAGTGTGATTGTCATCGTTGTGTCCGCTATTTCCACTTCCTGAATTATAAACTCTCTTCTCTGTGCGACACAGTCCTATAATCACTATTTAAAATCAGGCCATTTTTATGCATTACAGTTACTAAACGGGGAAATCGTGAGGTATATATACTGACCTGAACAATGTTCTTGGAGAGTTTGTTCCCTATGTTATCCGTGATGCTGGTGGGCCAGATTCCTGTGACACCTGGTAATTAGGCAGTTTCATTCAGTACCTATTCTATGTTTGCTGTTTCCACAGGTAAAGGCTACCACTTAGGCCCGATTGCTTTGCTGGTGCACAACTCAAACCCTTTTACCTAAGGATTCCAGCCTCAAGAGATAAGTATATTTGCAAATGGAGATTTTATGTACCAGAATATTCAGATCTAGTGCTATCTTTAATATTTATGACACTGTCAAATTAGTACTGATAAAAAAAAAATGCCCTGACAACAGGGGACTGGCCAAATAAGAATATAATAAGAATATGAGACTGAATAGGAGCCAAAGTCAAAAAAGAGAGAAATAGATGAGCATTTCTGTGTAGGTCAGTCAATCAGCAAGGTATGCGTCAAATTAACTCCAGATGAGGTTTGAATTGTTCAGAACACAAAGGCAAGTTCATCTGAAATGACTTGCGGAGGAGTGTTGAAGAGAGGTTAAGAATCATTTCTGTAAAACACAGCTGAGGAAATCTGCCGGGATGCGGGCGTTGGGGGGGTGGGGGTAGGGAGCTGGGGGTGTGGGGAACTGGTGGGGTGCAGGGCCTGGGCAGGGGGCAACAACAAGGATGTCAATGATGTTTCCTGTCACTACAGGCATCTTTCCTAGAGATTTTCTTAGTTCGGTGGTCAAAACTTGTGTTTGCTCTTATTTGCATATTTTTCGCTTCCTTCCACTATGAACCCCAAGGTGAGTGTGCTAAAGAGGAGCGTTTTGTTTATGTTCATTTGTTTTAG
>NW_019154088.1:7098883-7119784 GCF_002288905.1 Enhydra lutris kenyoni | reverse complement strand
TTTTATTTTATTTTATTTTATTTTATTTTATTTTATTTTATTTTATTTTATTTTTTTGCTTCTGAAGGAGAAGGTGGAGTCCTAAGAAGCCAGAGAACACCTTTGTAGGTGCAACCTGCAGGCATCTTTGAATCTTATCAAAAATGACTCCTGAGATCACAGAGCCTTCTCTGATGAGCATGCTCCGAAGTCTCCTGCATGAACTAGAAATTTGGAAGTTACCAAAAAGAAGTTATTTGCTATCCTAAGGAAGAAGAATACCAATTGTTTATTGCGTGTGGTGTTAGTCATTGATGATTACCATGCATTTTCATCCCCCACCCCACCGCCTATTCTGGGCATATGGTAGAATTGTACTTTCTGGCCTTAAACTGTAGTTGGGAGGCAAGATGGGAGGGAGTGTATTTGTTCTGGATGATGAGTTATAAGGGAAAGTGATGTGTGTTACTTCCAGGCTGAGCTTTCATTACCAGTATAATTATCCTCCAAATGCTCTCTTGTCCCCTCTGCCATGACAACAGGCCAGGTCTGAGATGACAGATACAGCACCAAGTGAAGAGACGTAGAGCAGGGTTCCAGCTCTCTTGGGATGAACATAGAGTGAGTGGGAAAAAATCTATATTGTTACAATTAAGATTTTTTTGTTTAAACCACAGTTTACATGGATTGATACAAATGCTTACTGTAGGATAAAACTATAATGAACAATGATATCACTTCATTTAATCCTCTCAACCCAATGAGGTAGACATTCTCATCTTCTCCAGCTTATAGATGAGGAAACAGATTTAGAGTGTTTAAAGAAATTTCCCAAAGTTTCATCTCTTGCAAGTGGCAGATCTGAACTTGAACCTAAGTTTTGTTTGATGAAGCAAATGGAGACACCCTTATACTTTATAGAGCATGGCTTAAAATAATAAAATCACGAGGGACCTCAGAAGAGGTAGAGACTATTACCTCATGACATGTTGCATTCTGAAAGGGGAGTTTTAGTGTTAAATTAGTGAGTCCTCAGGGGGCCCTCTGTCTCTCCAGACAAGGCAGGATGAAGACTCTCCTTCCTATAGCCTTCAGGCATATCCTCGTGGCCTCTTTCAGAAGCAGAAAAGACCTGTTTGTGGCTGGAGTTCCCTGGCTCCCAAATCACAGACCTCTGTGTCCCAGTTGCATTCCCATGTGTTTGTGCATAATATTTCAGTGAAGCCTAATATGAAGGAGACCAAGGCCAGGTGTCAGACTGCCTGGGTTGGCCGCTTAACATGTGATCTTGATAAAGGGAAAGTCTCTCAGCCTTGATTTCTTTTTCTGTAAAATGGGAGTAGATTAATAGTAAACCTCAAGAGTACACTTATCCTGATGAAAAATAATGTAAAACTCATAGGTTGCTGTGAGGATTCAATGAAGCAATGCATGTCAAGGGCTTAGAATAGTGCCTTGTATGTGGCAAGCACTCTCTCCCCTTTCTCTGTCTGTATGACTGATTCATTTGTACATTTTCAAAAAAAACCATTGCGAAGTAACCCTATCTTGTTTTAAGATTCTGAAGGTTTTTTTTTCCCAGCAAGAGGAAAGGAGTCTTAAAGTGGTGAGTAACCTGTTTTTATTTTGTTGTGTTTTTAAGCCACATCAAGGATGCAATACTTTACTTTGAGGAGAGAGGTCAGCAATGTTCAAAATGCAGGAAGTAAAAGAAACAGAGGGAACATTCTTTGTGAAAACACTTGCAGAATCTCCTCTAATCCTCATTTCAATCCTGGGTTCTTACCTTTTGCAACCAACTCAAGGGAAGGCCCTTTCTGACACAGAGGGGGAAAAGGGAGGCATAAATAAATGGTTTTTGAACAATAGTGTTTTGGGGGACTTTTCTTATTGAAAATTATTTTTAAGGTTATTTTGAAAGTTTGCCTGAGGGCAATTTTTACTAAGATGACCCAGCTTTCTTCCGAGGGTGGGCAAGTCATTTCCCCTCTGAGATCTTATCTGTTTTTTATCTGTAAAATGAATGGATTAGGGTTGATAAGTCTTCTTATATCTGTTGTTCTTTGAGTCTGCCATTTCCTATCTCGGAATGTGGATCTGGAGCCTGTTTCTGCTTTGGATTGTGGACTAGGAATCCAGCCCCAGCTCTGCAACTACCCCCGTCCCCCAACATCCCCCCCTGCCCCACAGCTGCCTGGAATTAGGAAAAGTGAGGCTGCGACCCCTTTATTTGATGTTGGAGCTCTCTGTAGCATTAACCTGTTGTTGTCTAACGTGTGGGGCAGAGGAAATGAGCTTGAAGGCTGTTAACAGGGGGTGGTGAACAAGTGCGTTTTCTTCTCTTTCTTTTTCCCAGGAGTGAGACGGGGGGGAAAAAAACAGTGGTTTTGTGGTGAAGCCACAGTGCCAAACTTCAACCTAGAGGAATTTAGTTTAAGTCCTGGAAAAAAAAAGTTACGGAGAAGACTTGTAATTGCGTACTGAGTCGATACCAGAGGGTAAGAACTTTCAAGGCACTGGATTGAAGAGACACAAAAGTCAGGAAGTGACCCTTTCGTCGGGATTTCAGAGGCCCCGGAGGGGAAACAAAGTCCTCTCACAGCTTGGAGAACTTTGGACCGTACCATCCCGAGGGGCAGGGGGTGGGGGAGCCGGGAAGGGCGGGGGAAACTGACATCTTCGTTGCCAACGAGCCGTGAGCAAACTGAGGATTTCCTCGCTGAAAAGATTCAGTGTCCGCAAATCCCCCGCCCAGAAATGAAAGCGGGTTTCAGCCGATCCCCATTGTGGAGCCCGCTGAGAAAGACGCCCGGGTCGCCCCGGCCAGAGACGCCTCCTGAATCGAGCCCTGTGCGCGCCGGTCCGGGCCGCGCGCCCGGGTCTGCAGGATGGCGTGCGGGGGCCAGCCCATCTGCGGCCGCGAGCAGCCGGGAGGAAGCCGCCCCGGGGATGAATGGGGCTTTGTTCGCCGGCAGCCGCGGCTGCCCTCGGCAGGCCGGGCCCGCACAACGGAGGCTGTATGCGAGAGGAATGGAAATGAGCCTCCGGCCCTCCCGAAGGAGCCCCATCCCCATCGCCTAGCAGTGCCGAGGAATGCTGGCAAGCCGGAAAGGAACCCTCGCCGGGAACGCTGCTCTCGCGCCTCTGAAACCCCATTGAGAAGAGCCCTTTGATGCAATTAAAGCGCGTTTCATTGCAGGCCCGGGAGGAGGGAAGGACCGTCAAGCTTTTTTCTGTCTCGGAGCATGTGTGTGCACCTTTGTGGGGCGGGTTACTCAGCGAGCAGGCGGGAACTTGAGCTCCCTCTCTCGCAGACGTTCTGTAACATCATAAAAGCATACCCATAAACAGATTGGTTTTCACCGTGGGTGGAACCCAATTTGGATGCGTTCCAGGCTGACCTGCAGGCTGGAGTTCCTGCTTTGAAAGTCTCCTTGGTACGCCTTCCACCACCTGCTCTGCTCTGAAGATTTAGGCGGGCAAGAAATTGCGCTTGTTTCTGAGGTCACTGCTCCCCGTTTTCCATTTTCTCAGAGATGGAGTGGGGGCATGTGGCAGGTCCAGAAATGGTCACAGCCTGATGTGTAAAATGATGTAGTTTTCAAATGTTGAAGGACTAGGTTGCGACGGCTATTTTGATACTCGATTCTTCTTTGAGATTCCCCTACTCCCTCCATAGAGGCAACCGTGTTGCCCTACAGAACCCACATAGCCTCTCTAAAGTTAATATTTTTCATTTGTTAAATGAATATAAAAAAAGATCATAGAGCCCATACCACAAAGATATGGGTGCTTGTGGAATTCTATCTAAATTGGAGGTGGGCACCTTATCTACTGGCACAGGTGACAGATGTATGGGACTGGAACTCAGGTAAAGGTCTGTGTAAAAAGATCCCCTGGATTCCCTTTTTGTTGACTTGGGACCACTTATTACTAGGGCTAATAGTCTGATGTCTCTCTCTCTCTCTCCACTAGAATATGCCTCCTCGAGAACAAGAACCTATCTTTTGTATTCCATTGTTTTCGGAGCCCAGAGGAGTCCCTAATCATCATGTCAGCAACAACTATGTTGAATGAAGGAATAAATCCAGGAATGTAAAGAATTAATACTAACTGGCTGGCTATTTTCTGTCACTTACAAATCTAAACAAGAACTAGGGGGAGCTAGGTGGGTACTGGGGATCCTTGTCTAGGCAGAAGTTAAGTAGAAGCTTGAAGAGTAGGAAAACATTTTTGAGAGCACAAACATGCTGCAAATGTTTCCTGAAATGACCCAAGGCAGAAAGGGACACTTAGGTGAAGGAGTCATTCTTTCCCAAGGAATGGTTGTTTAATTCCGGCAAATGTGAATCATATTTCATATTTGCAAGGAGTGTGCATAGTCCGTTCTTCATTCATTCTTTAAATATTCCATGGAAGTGGAACAGTAATAGTAAGGGCTATGCATCATGGCATCATTGTTTCTTATATGTTGATCTGAATATGTCTCCATGGTTCTTGTTATGTTAGGTCCTGTTTAGACCTCTATCTTGAGGGTTTTCCCCTGAGGCCTTGCATGCATGTAAGTTTTTCCCATAAAAAAAATTAACAGGGTTGCCTGGGTGGCTCAGTGGGTTAAAGCCTCTGCCTTCGGCTCAGGTCATGATCCTAGGATCCTGGGATCGAGCCCCGAATCGGGCTCTCTGCTCAGCAGGGAGCCTGCTTCCCCTAATTCTCTCTCTGCCTGCCTCTCTGCCTGCTTGTGATTGATCTCTGTCAAATAAATAAAATAAATAAAAATCTTAAAAAAAATTAACAGTACACTCTTGCATCTCAATCAGGAAGCCCATAAATATGAGATAGTAGAGAACATCCTTCAGATATATATCCAGGTATCTGCAGGAAATACTACTTAAGTGACCACATAAGCAAATGGATGCTCCACTCATGTCTCCTCCATTCCCACACAATGCATGCATTCTTGCATGTGCGCGCGCGCAAGTGCGCGCACACAAACACACACACGGAGTGAGTAATATTAAGTCCAATTTAAAGATGAGACCCAGTAATTTCTCATTTGTATCAGAGTACAGCATGCCAGCACACAGTTGCCCACAACTTTATTTCTTGTCATGTAGCTCCGTTTGGCTGTCATTCGAGGCACTATGTTGGCTTGATATGACTATCATCCCTGGAAGTTGAGACTATTCAGACCGTCCCATTCTTGTGTGTTTAGGCAGGTGGACCCAACCCATATCAAATCCCATATGTGAAGTGATTCTAGGATAGAACAAAAGTTGTACAACAGTATCAGTAGCAGTGCTCCTCCTTTGCATAACGGCCGAGTTTTCTCCAAATTATTATTTCTCTTTCCTTCTGATTAATTAGATTTTAAAAAAAAGATTTTATTTATTTATTTGACAGAGAGATAGAGAGAGCACAAGTAGGCAGAGAGAGAGGGAGAAGCAGGCTTTCCACTGAGCAGAGAGCCCGATGCAGAGCTCAATCCCAGGACCCTGGGATCATGACCTGAGCCGAAGGCAGCCACTTAACCGACTGAGCCACCCAGGCACCCCAATCAGATTTTTTAAAGAGCAGATTTATCCTCATTTCAGATTGGTCATTAATAGGTGGTAGCTTAGATCAATCTACTTGACTCTAGCAAATAATGAATGATCCAAAAGAGGTCACTGAAGGCCGGAATTAAAAGTTCTTGTCTGATTCCATTAATGAAATAAAAAATCCCATGTGAACAATCATGTTTTATCCACTTAGGTTTATTTATTTTTTAAAGGACTATGTCTATTTATCTGGAAATACTCGGGATTTGGTAATACTTTTTATTTTACAAACCTAGAATTGCGTATGCCTAGAAATTATTGGTGAGGGTGAAATTTGCAGAGACAAGTACTTGAAGTAAAGATAGTGAAGACTAGGATTCCCTGTTGCAAGTTAAGAAGTTACTTCAGAGAGGTAAAAGTGGCTTGCCTCTGGTCACAGACTATGGAATTACGATTGCATCTCTATTCTCTTAATGTCCAAGGTGGTGCTCAAGGTTGTTGGTGTTTTAATTCTAGGGAAGCCTGCAGTTTAGACAGTGACCAGGCCCTGGATCCCAAAGGACATATGGAAGCTAGTTCATCTGATTTGGTAAGATCAGATTAGCTCTATTACATACTGTCCTTTCATTTTGAGATTTCAATTATTAGCTCAACTTCTCATTTTTCCTATCTTGTGATTTGTCCAGTAGCCAGGAAAGTGAAAAGAAGACCTCTCCTTTATTTACCAGATGACCCATGGCCTTCTTAGCCAGAGCTCTCTACAAGTGAGGGTGGAGACTTTTATTTGTCCTGTCTTTGGGGCAATAAAAGGGGAGGGGACGCCTCATTCAGTTTGTCTTTGGCTCCTTAAAAGCAAAAAAGCAATACTATTTACTTAGTCTCTGGACTTCTAAGTGCTGGGGTGGCTCCTGTTGACTCAAATTGGAGTCCTTGAAGCTAGGTGGAGCTCTCTAGAGCTGTTAGTCATGTGAGGTTGCCAGGGCAACTTAAAGTCTCCTGAGTTGGAATGCTTCACCAAGTACAAAGACACGACTGCCAGGGCGCATTACAACTTAAAGGCGTGTGTTCAATAACATGTCATCTCCGGGTAATGGGGCTTTTATTTTTATTTCGTGGGATTGAAAGATCAGAAGCCGGAAATTAGCTGAGGAGGATAAAGAAAAGGAAAAATTAAGCGGGGGGGCTATTTCTGTTCCTTATGTGGGCAATGGTTGAACAAGGAGAACATCTGGTCCTGGAGCAGGTCTCTGGAGCGCTGCTTTTAATTACCCCGTCATTTGGTCTCAGGCTAAATTAGTGACTGTGGGAGCAGCTCAGATCTCCAAACTGACAGGCCCAGAGAGCTGGACTTAGCCTGCCACATAGTCAGAGGGGAAACACGGAGCTTCCGGTTTCATATTTAAACCAGGGATTGACTCATAATTGTAGCTGTCAGGAGGGTGATGGAGACATTATGTAATTTGGTTCTTACGGTGATGTGTATTTAAGATTTCTGTTCTGTAAATTCCAGAGGAAATTTTGTGCCCATTGAGGGAGAACTTGCTGGCTGCTCTGTGGTGTGTCCCGCAGGGTAATGACAGTGCTGTTAAAGGTTCTTAAGTTCGCCTGAATCCAAACATGAATGAATTTTCCCATAAAAGGCCCTCCTGTCTTCCATAGACTTAAATGTGGATGAGGTTAGGCAAAATATGGTGAGCTGCAAAGAGGCAGTATGTTGACCCAGTAGGGAAATTTAATGACAAACCATTCAGTCCGCAGATTTTTTTTTTTTTTTTTTTTTTTTTTTCCTGGGCTACATAGTTCCCTTTACTCGTTCCCATTATTTCCAGCCTCAGAGATTCTGGAAGTGGACATCAGTTGCTCCTGGAAACAAAGCACTGGAGCTGTGGATCATTTGTTCCATTTTCATTCTGCTTGTTTCTTGCCTCTTGGAGGCCTCCGTGAACTGGTATAAATTTTCAGGACCAGGGAAGGCCTGAGACAGACCCAATGTTTGCAGCCACGAAAAAAAAGTCAGATGAGGCTGTTTAATTTTAACTCTGAAGGAATGTATTCTCAACACTTCTGTGAAAGGAGGACTTTTGTTTTCATTTGATTGCTCTCTGAACCTAATATGCTTTACCCGCGCCATAAGAACAATTCGTCAATGGAGAATGGTTTTCATATTAGGAGAATAATAGCGGAGACAAAATAAAACATTTACAAGGTGAATTGGGACTGGGTTAGTTTGTTTGTGGGCAGTAAGGGTGGTGGGGGCACCGGGAGGACTGAAACCTTCCAACACTCCCTGGTTGTGGGTTTGGCTACTCTCTTTCCTCTCTTGGGGAATCCTCCAGTCTATCTGGACTTGGAGTTCCAGTTTTGTCTTTTCAAGCCCCTCAAAGAAGACAATGGTATTTCTAAAGTAGTTTCAGTCAAAATTAATAGTTAAATGTGTGAAAATGTGTAATTAAATGTTGGCTGTCATCATGACCTATTTATAAAGTTTCATGTGACTATTATACAGTCACTGTAACTTAGGACATTATCATGGACTGCTGGCTGATGCAGAGATGGATAAGTTCATGAGCTGTCTAGCCTAAGTTTATTCATTTATTCATATGGGGGTGGTTTCTATTATAATCTCTATTTCTTTCTAGAAAAAGTAAAAATTGGGATAATTGGATATTTGCTTGTTCATATTTGGAACACGTTATTGGGAATGGACAATTTTCACACTTCAAGAAGAAAGTTATTTTAATGAAAAATAACATAATAATAAAATTAAATAATATAATATTAAAATAATGTATTTTGTATACTTGTATATTTATACACATAGAAATGCATATTTAAAGGACTAATTAAAAATTTTCTGTGTTCTTTCATAGTCTCAGTCTGTGAAATATTTTTTAGGACACAGTGCTAGTATAATGACTGGATTTATTTTCTCTCATGAGGATAAAGATTCACATGAGTGTTATACAATGACTATAGCTTAGGACATTATCATATGACTGCTGGATGATACAGGGATGGATAACTTCATGAGCTGTCTAGCCTAAGTTTATTCATTTTCCTAGTTATTAAAGTGAACAGACGTGATGTGAGTCCTCTTGAGATACTCCCAGAGGCAACCATCCTTGTAATGGCTTCTATCCATCAGAAAATTAGGTCCTGATTTGACTGTTTTTATTTTCCCTCTACTAGAACTTCAGATGGGCTGGGGATTTCTCTTCCAATCAAGGGCCATTGGCTTATAGAAAACAATAACTGAAGTCAATAAAATAGTGTTATGCTGTGGTTTAAGGAAATTAAGCTTAACATTGGATCTAGTTATCAGTGGGACATTTTCTCTTTCTTGCCTTACTCTATCCAAACCCAGGCATTCATCATTGAGGATGAGGGACTCATCAGAAAGGATAATTGCCAGAACTAATAAATTACCTCTAATTAATAAGAATTTTTAATAAGGATTAATAAGTTACCTCTAATTAATAAGAATTAATAAATCTTTATTTATTTCATGATGTTTAATTAGGATTGAAAATTAGTTGAGTTTTGCTTTTCTTTAAACTTTACAAACCACAGTTAATCCAAGTGTGTCAAGTTGCCCCAACAATCTTTGAGAACTTCAATTGTCCACATGTGAATTTTAAATTCCTTATCAGAACTTTCAAGGCCCACCAAATCTGGCTCCAATTTACCCTTCTAACTTTATTTCCTACTACTCCCAATCTACCCTTCTAATTGTATTTCCCACTTCTCTGCCTCACACGCCAGGTGTGCCAGCCAATCTAAATGACTCCATGTTTTCAAAGCGGCTTTCCTTAGACAATATCTTCAAGTTCTAGCTCTACAAAGCCTTCCATTAGTATCCCTAACCACAAGTAATTATGTCTAACTGAACTCCCATAGCACTTTATAATTTCTCTTACAACATTTTGTGATATATAGATTTATGTTCAAACCTCACCCATTTACTTCCTGTAAGTTCCTTCATGGTGGAATCCATGTTTGATTCACGTTGTATCCACAGACTGCCTTTATATTCCGCTTACTCATGATAGAAGTTCCACAAATGTTTGTAGAAGGAATGAATAAAATTTAGCTACAACATTCAAAATACTTAAATTTCTCTGGACAAGAGGGAATCTCTATTTTTTGGTAAAACAAAGGTGGGATTTGGGCTCCTTTCACAGATAACACCATTGTTTCTCACTAAAATGGACTGACTCCGTGCCCACCACCTGCCCTCAGAACCCAGAAGGACTCAGAACCTAGTGCATCATGTCAGGTAATGAGGAACTGTTTTGTTTCTATTACTGGGATATGGATGAAAATAAGGATGAGGTGCCAGACAAGGAGGAGATCTGGAACACTGAGTTTAAAAATTTTTTAACAGAATTGCCACCAGATTTATTGTGTATGGTCTTCTGTTATCTTTCCTTCCCTTTCTTTTCCAGTTGATTTGTCAACTCTGACCAGCTACTCTGATTTGAATGGGGCTCTGGAATAATGGGCTAAATCAGGAGAATTGGCTTCTAGAGTTGGCTCTGCCACTGGCTGTGTAGTTTTCGGAAAGTACAAATAATTAATTTCCTCACCTATGTAATATCGATAATAAATTCTCTTACCTTTTTCACAGTGTTGTTCTTAAGATTCAGGAGAAAAGTTTATAAGGAACAATATTGAAAACTACAAAGTGTTTTATATTTGTAAGGAGTTCTTATAAAAATTAAGAATACTGGAGGTTTCCTCTTGGGATATCTATTAAATCACTATTCCCACTTGCACCATTATTACTTAATATGTCTAATTAGGCAAAGTAGAGGGATTTGGAATTTTGGCTCTGCCATTTACTAGCTCTGTGACTCCAGGAGAGTTACCTACCTTCACCCAAACTTCATTTTTCTCAATTACAATTGGGGATGAAATATCTAGCTCATACGATAGCGAAAATTATTAGTGTCATGGCTTTGTCATACGTCAACTCGGCTAGGTTGAATTACATTCCCTAGAAATCCCTTCCCTGAATGTGTCTGGTTGGGATAGGCCACAAGAGACATGTTCACAATGGGTCTGGAAGTTGAAAGTGAAACAGCAACCATTTTGCGTTTTAGTTTGGGAAGTTGGGGCAGGAGCTTTGGAGCCCACACTGACAGATATCGTTGCCATCTGTTAGGGTAACTCCTTGGCATGGAACAGCAGCCACCTGTCCTGGGATCCTCCTTTAAGTTCTCTGACTTTGGGGCTATATGTATATTTAGTTCTGTGATAAAGGTTCCTGGTTTCTTCAAGGAAGGATCCTCATATCATCAAGGTTAGAGGTTGCTATAACTGATAAAGGTTCCAGTTTGTCCTTGTCCTTATGGGCTCCAGATTGTACTTGCTCACCCATAGTTTAGGTCTTCTCTTCTCTTCCTAATGACTTGCCCTGTGGACTTCAAGCTCCAGCATCAGACAAATGACTTACAGAGACTACTTAACCAGTCTCCACCATTGTGTAAGATTTCCATAATATCTACTCTCCTCTATCACCAATACACACACACACACACACACACACACACACACTCCTACCTTCTAATGCTGTGATCATTATTATTAATTTTGTCATTCAGATGTCAGAGAACTAGGTAAGATTGTCTAAAGGCTCTATCTATTCCCTATAGAAGCCCAAAATCCTCTCTAAGATTTCTCCAAACCCCTGTTGAGTTTATATTTTCATGGTCACTTCTGGCTCACCAAACTTTTCCCAATCTGCACAAGAGACTTATTCATACAAAGCACTTGTAAACATAATTGTCTTCAGTAAAGATTTTTGTGGCACGGGCAAACAGAAGAAAGGTTCATGTTACAACAAAACAATTTCCAATTGAATTTCAGTCACCCCTCTGTAAAATGTTTCTCCACCAGCTCATCTTTACAGAGGATGCCCAGTTCTCTCACCCTGTAAAAGCCCTAGCCTCACAATATCTCCTTGAGTCCTATCTCCCTCTTTCCCCCTTTTCTCATCTGCTTTCCCTTTTCTTCCAGTCCCCCACCCTGTTGTTTTCAAGTGCAGAGTAGCTTAACTAGCTCTCCTTTCTTTTTCTTCCTTAGGTTATTGTAGACATATGTCCATGCCCTTAGGATCTCACTTTCTATTCCCAAAGACTGTTTTTCCAAGAAGAATGTTATTGCAGTTAAGGGAATAAAAATTTCACCTGGTTATAACAGTGACAAGAGCAAGAAGCATATATTTAGCACTTACTGTGACCGAGGATCCAAGAACTCTTCATTTGTCTTCTCTCATCTGATTTCCACAACAGTCCAGTGAGGTAGTCTGGCTTTATTTAGCCTTATTTTTACAATGTTGAAATCAAATCCCATAAATAATAATAATAATAATAATAATGGAATTACAAAAACTAATATTTATTGAAATCATATAGGTCAGGCACTGTTTTAAGCACTTGACTTTTTTTGCATTAATTTCTTACAACTCTACAATTTTAGCTTAATTATCCTCATTTTATAAAGAATTTAAGACACAGAAAACTTGGGTAATCTCAAATTCACACAATAAAGAGAGGCGCTGTGAATGGAAGCCATGCTGTTGGAATGCAGAGCCCAGGATACTGTTTGAGAAGCTAAGAATGTGTTTCAGTGTTCTCTCGCATAGTTGGCCTCCTCTCTCACCTTGATACCTTTCTTGATGAACCTATTATTTTAACCCACCACTCACATTTTATATCTTTTATCCCTGTTTTATTTTGTCTCCTTAGCACCTAATACTATCTAGTATGTTGTATGTTTATTTATCATTTTTATTTTTCTACCTCCACCACTAGAATATAAGCTCTGTAAGGGCAGGGAAATTTATGTCTGCTTTGTTCACAGTAGCATTACTAGGGCCTATAAGAGTGTCTTGCACATAGTAGATGCTCTACAAGTAGTTACTGAATAAAGAATGAATGAATGAATGAATGAATGAATGAGACTGCTTACCGAGAGGTCAAGGCCTTCTAATTAGATCATGGAGATACTTAAGGAACCAAACACTTTGGACAGAATGTGAAAAGGTTGTAAATTGCTGAACTCTGGTTATGATTAAATTTATGAGGGGGCCACGAATACTGTGATTTCCCTCCATTCTTTCCTTCCTGTCCTCTCCCCTACCTCTCCCAAGTGCACATATATAACTGTCTTCATTTGGTTCAACTGCCTTCCCTATGAGCCTGCTCTCAAATACTAAAGAATACTCTTTAACTTGCTAATTTAATTTCTCTATTTATAAAATGGAGCTAAATGTATTTCTAATAACCAGCAAGATTTGGAAGAGATCAGTGAGACAGTGATAGAAAAAAATAAGGCATTGACTTTAGGAGGACTCTGGCTATACAAACATATATGAAAATTCAAATAAAATATTTTTGTCACCTCTCCATAATTTGAGGCTTTTACCTCAAGGATATAACTTAGTAACATTTATAGAAATAATGACATTTGTGGCTTATAGTTGTTTTGATCTTTAAAAATTTCTTTTAAGTTATAATTTTAAGGTTTTACTTATTTATTTGGCAGAGAAAGAGATTGAGAGAGAGCACAAGCAGAAGTTGGAGAGGGTGTGGCAGGCAGAACTAAAGGAAGAAGCAGGTTCCCTGCAAAACAGGGAGACCCATCCGGGGCCCAATCCCAGGACCCTGGGATCATGATCTGAGCTGAAGGTAGACACTTAACCAACTAAGCCACCTAGGCGCGCCTTTAAGAAAAAATTTTTTTAACAATCATTAGAAATTACCTAGCATATAAATGTAGAATTATTTATTTATTTATTGAAGCATAGTTGACATACAGTGTTACATTAGTCTCAGGTGTACAACACAGTGTCTTGACAATTTTATATGTTATGCTATGCTCAGCACAAGTGTACCTACCATCTGTCACCATGAGATGCTATTACAATATCATTGACTATATTCCCTATGCTGTACTTTTTATTCCTGTGACTTATTCATTCCATGACTGGAAACCTGTACTCCACAGCCTCCACTACCCTTCATTCATTTTGCCCATCTTCAACCCCCATCTCCTCTGGTGACTACTATTTTCCTTTCTGTATTTATGGGTCTGTTTCTGCTTTTTATTTGCTTATTCATTTGCTGTTTTCTAGAATCTGCATGTAAGTGAAATCATATAGTATTTGTCTTTCTCTGACATATTTCACTTAGCATAATACCCTGTAGGTCCATCCATCTTGTCACAAATTATAAGATCTCACTTTTTTATGGCTGAGTAATATTCTGTTGTGTATATATACCCCACATCTTCTTCTTCTTCTTCTTTTTTTTTTTAAGTTTTTATTTATTTATCCGACAGACAGAGATTACAAGTAGGCAGAGAGGCAGACAGAGAGAGAGGAGGAAGCAGGCTCCCTGCCGAGCAGAGAGCCCGATGCGTACCCCACATCTTCTTAATCCATTCATTTATCAATGGACCCTTGGGTCATTTCCATATCTTGGCTATTGTAAATAATGCTGCAATAAACATAGGGATGTATATATCTTTTCGCATTGATATTTTTGTTTACTTTGGGTAACTACCCACCAGTGGAATTATTGGATTATATGGTATTTCTTTTTTTAATTTTTTGAAGAACCTCCATACTATTTTCCATAGTGGCTGAAAAATTTATTTATTCACTTATTTTTTTAAAATATTTTATTTATTTATTTATTTGACAGACAGAGGTCACAAGTAGGCAGAGAGGCAGGCAGAGACAGAGAGAGAGGGAAGCAGGCTCCCTGCTGAGCAGAGAGCCCGATGTGGGGCTCGAGCCCAGGACCCCGGGATCATGATCTGAGCCGCAGGCAGAGGCTTAACTCCCTGAGCCACCCAGTTGCCCCTGAAAAATTTATTTTTCCACCAATATTCCTTTTTCTCTATATCCTGCTGATAATTGTTATTTCTTGTCTTTTTTATTCTAGCCATTTTGACAGGTATGAGGTGATAGCTCATTGTGTTTTTTATTTTCATTTCTCTGATGATTAATGATTTTGAACATCTAGATGTCTTCTTTGGAAAAGTGTCTATTTAGTTCCTCTGTCCATTTTCATTGGATTATTTGCTGTAGATTTTCCCTCTCTGTTGAGGAAGTCACTTTTCTAGTTTGATTTTCTGCTTGGGTTGGTAAATTGCACTAAATTTATAATGTGAATTAACTAAAAAGATTGTGTTCATTCATTAATTCAACAAGTATTATTGAACACCTATTGTGGCAGACATTGCTGAAGTATGCAAAACAGCTAATGCTAGTAACAAAAGAGACAAAACCCCTGTGTTTTTGTTGTACATTTGAATGTACTAGAGAGGTTTTTAGAGGTTGCCTACTGTATAAGTTTGCTGGGGCTGCCATAAGAAAATACTACAGACTGGGTAGTCTAAACACACTTTTGGAGACCAGACATCTGAGATCAAGGTATTGCCAGGGTGAGTTTTTTCTGAGGTCTCTTTCCTTGGCTTGTTGGATGTTCATCTTCTCCCTGTGTATTCACATGGTCTTCCTGCTATGCCTCTCAGTACCCAAATTTCATCTTTTTTATAAGGACACAGTGATACTATATTAGGGCCCAGCTGAATGAACTCATTTCATTACTTCTTTTTTTTTTTTTTAAGATTTTATTTATTTGACAGACAGAGATCACAAGTAGGCAGAGAGGCAGGCAGAGAGAGAGGAGGAAGCAGGCTCCCTGCTGAGCAGAGAGCCCGATGTGGGGCTCGATCCCAGGACCCTGGGATCATGACCTGAGCAGAAAGCAGAGGCTTTAACCCACTGAGCCACCCAGGCGCCCCATTTCATTACTTCTTTAAAGACTCTATCTTCAAATATAGTCACAGGCTGAGATAGGGGGAGTTAGGACTGTGACATATGAATTTTGGGGGGACACAATTCAGCTCATAACAGTTATTCTAAAATATTGGTGAACTCTCTGGGTCTTACTTTATTGGGTCAAGAATAACAATGCCTGCTCTACACATCTGTTATAAACATGTTATTTATTTATTTTTATTGTTTATGGTAATTGAAGCTAGATAGAAATAAATCTAGTTTTGGGAGAGATGATAATATTATTAAAGGTCATAGATCGAGCAAAATTTGCTCAGAGCTACACGAAACCAGCTGGATGGACAGGACTATTCCTTTCAAAGATTTTACTTTTTTGGAAAATGGGCAGCACGCAGCTGAGTATTATTTCAAAGGACTACTATGGGGCGCCTGGGTGGCTCAGTGGTTTGGGCCTCTGCCTTCGGAGCAGGTCATGATCTTGGGGTCCTGGGATCGAGCCTTGCATCGGGCTCTCTACTCAGCAGGGATCCTGTTTCCTCCCCCCTCTCTCTCTGTCTGCCTCTCTGCCTACTTCTGATCCCTTGCCCGTCAAATAAATAAATAAATAGAATCTTAAAAAAAAAAAAAAGAAGTTAAATTTGAGATCCTGCCTAATCACCACCCCCACCACCACCATCATCATCGCTGTGACCATTGTTTGTACCATGTCACATTGGCAGTTTTTACTGTCTTATCCTCTAAAACTTTACCTGTTTCTCAACAAGTCTCTGAGCTCTTTGTGGCTATGAAGTATGTCTAGGATTTTTTATGTGTCCTTTTGTACTTTGCATGGTGCTGTGCACAAAGCTTTGGCTTGGTAAGCACTAGCTGGCTAATTTGCATTGACTTCTGGGCCTGGTTGCTGAGTGCATCAGTGGGAGGACAGTAGGGGAAAAGGTGGCTGACTGCCATGGCAAAGTTGGGAGTGGATACCTAGCTGGTGATGGTACTGCTGGCAGTGATCAACTTGTTGGTAGAACTATGGGGTTCTGATGAGGGAAATGGAGAGATAGGACTTTGCAACTACATGAACAATGGGCTTCAGAGTAGGATCTCTAAAATCCTAGAAAATATAGACTTGTTATGATTTGAAAAGGAGCCAAATCATTGGTCTTTTCTCAGCACTGAGGCATACTTTGCCATAGAAAATGTAAATTATTTGGTGGTAGGCAGTGGGTAGGGAGAGAAATGGGATCAAAACATAGTTTCTACCTTTCCTTTGACAATGGTTATTGTTACCTTTCCTACATTTATTGGAAAGGTTATTGGTACCTTTCCTACATTTCCTTTGACAGTGGTTATTGTTAAAATATTTTGGCTAGGAAAAGATTAATTTCTGTCTTCAAAATTTAAAAAATGCAACGTGTGTAAAATATTATGTTGTGTAATATGTAAAATATTATGTTGTGTAATGTGTAAAATATTATGTTGATGCATATTTTGTTGAACAGAACAGAATATGCATCAGTCAGATCAGTATATCAGTCCCCAAACTTCTCAAGCGTTTCCCTAATAGGATGAAGGGTAAGCATTCTAATTCTACCAAGTAAATAAGAGTCACTGAATCTCTATGATTTTGTCTGTTTCTTCTTATAGAAATCCTCTCTTTTTATCATCAAACCACAGATTTTTCTCCCCAATGATTTTTTTTCTTCCTAATAATTTTTAATAAGTTCCTTTAAACTGGGCCATCCAATTAGCACCCAAATGTGAATGTTTATTTATTTTTTTTGCTAGTCTAGCTGTTCTCAGCAGGGAACCCCTTGGCTTTGCACTACAGTTGGGGAAACTGAGTGCTGAAAGTTTCAGTGACCCTCATCAACATTTTATAAAGAGTCACAGCTGAAGTAAACAAGAGAGATAGGTTTCTTGACTCTCAAATCCTTGACTTTTCACTATCCTTTAGCAACTTTGATTCCTACTATACTTGAACTTATTTCATTTATGTATTTTCCTTTCTGTGCTCTCCTTTTAGAAGACTCTAAAGAAGACTTAGGGGAAAGATTTTCCTAACTATTCCTATCCTATTGTCCCCTACTCTTCCACCTCTGTGCTTTGGTTTCCTTTGAAATGAAACCACTGCTTCAAGTAGACTCTCCCAGAGGTTTTCAAGGTGAGCCTGCTTCACAGCTGGAGACAGAATGATTGGTCATTAATCAAGCACTTTCTTATGTCATTAGTCATTTCTACATTAAGGGATACTTTTCTTGCTAGAAAAAGTTAAAATCAAGTACAGTAAGCAACAGCCAACTGTTTACCATTCATTGACTGAGGTTCAGGGATAGAAGTTTACATTTTTACTTACTCCTCTGCTCCCAAACAACTGCCCCCTTTAATTTTTTAAGATTAAAAAACATCTTAATGCATCTATTCCCTACCTAGACTCACCTACACTGATTAGATAAGTTAGGCAACCTAAAGGACCTGAGTGAACCTGGGCCTGTGTCACTGATGGTGAGGGTCAGGAGCTGGCCCTGACCAAGTAGTGGTGATGTGGGTACACAATAGTTTGTGACTCCAGTGCAATCCAAACCTGTGGAGAGGTAGGGAGACTGTGATCTGGGGTTGTGCTAGCCAGCTGATTCTTCTTTCCCTTATTTAATGATCCTTACCAATAACTAGAAGATTTTTCTAAATACAATTGCTCCTTTTCAATTATTTTTAAATCCATTTGATCTTTCTTTTCTTTATTCCTTCTCTCAAATATTCTTGCATATATTCACACTTTACCCCTTGCATCTCTACTGAAATTCATTGCTTAAGGCTTTCTAACACTAGGGGTAAAAGAAGAAAGAGATGTTTTGTTGCTATTAAGATAAGCAGCTCAAAATAAAATAGGAGTGCAATTGTATTAAAACTAAGCACTTGGGGCACCTGGGTGGCTCAGTGGGTTAAGGGATCTGCCTTTGGCTTGGGTCATGATTGCAGGGTCGTGGGATAGAGCCCTGCATCTGGCTCTCTGCTCGGCAGGGCGCCCTCCCCCCCTCACCCCGCCACCTGCCTCTGTCTGCTTGTGATCTCTGTCTGTCAAATGAATAGATAAAATCTTAAAAAAAAACCCCAAAACAAAAAACCTAAGCACTCTCAGAAATCTCTTTCTACCATCAATTTAGAGTGAAAATATCAGGAGTGCAATGGAGAAAAATAGTTCATTTACTGAGTGATTAAGATGTGATAGGTTATCTGCACAGATCATCTGAATTCATCCTCATTATGGAACCTGTGAGGTGGTAACTATTATTAGCCTCATGTTTGCAGTAGAGGGGACTACGGTTTAGAGAGAGTTAGTGATTTGCCAGAGTTATACAGGGAAGCGGGCTGAAGTTAGAATTTAAATCAAGGAGGTCTGATTTTTCAGTGCTATACTTTCTCATGGGAAATCTCACACACTTCTTAAAGCAAATTTAAAAAGGTTTAAATGATAAAACCAATAGTCTGAGCATATTTAGCATATTTATGATCTGATCCAGATGACAAATCATGGCAGCTAAGGAAATACTACATCTTGGAAACATGCTTTGCAAGTGTTCAAATTACTTTAAAAAGATTAAAACATTAGTCTAGAACCCTTGGTTTATTTTCTTCTTTTATTTCTTTATTTTCTTCTTAGCTCTAAATTTAAGTCTTTAAAGTTGCTTTGCTCTTTTTTTTTTTTTTTAAGATTTTATTTATTTATTTGACAGAGAGAGACACAGCAAGAGAGGGAACACAAGCAGGGGGAGGGGGAGGGGGAGAGGGAGAGGGAGAAGCAGGCTTCCTGTCAAGCAAGGAGCCCAGTGAGGGGCTTGATCCCAGGACCCTGGAATCATGACCTGAGCCAAAGGCAGATGCCTAATGACTGAGCCACCCAGGTGCCCCTAGAGTTGCTTCACTCTTAAGGCAGATTGCTTTTTATGCTGAACATTTAGTAAAGAAAGCTACTTTTTTCTCTGTCCAGTGTTCCTTTGTTAGAGAAGGCAGAACAGCAAATTCTGGGTCCTGAGATTGCTTGTAGACCAGATGACCTTTTTGCTGCAGAAGTGCTGTGAATTTCATGCCCTACTGTTGAGTCTGAGGCTAATTATTACCTAAACCTTTCTCACCTCTAGATTTTAAAATTCTAAAGCAAAGAGGCACTGTGACCTGCATCAAATTCCACTAAATTGCTGACTTGTCCTAGTGACTTCTTTTAACTTCCTGCTACAGTTCAGAAGGGACAAGAAGTTGGATAAAATGCACGAGCTTTCCTGGAAACTTCCAGTGTTTGTACACAGCATTTAATGTTTCTACATGGCGAAAGCGACAAGCAATTCAGAGAGGGATTTTAAGTTGGTTGTCCTTATTACTGAAATGAAAAAGCAAGACACTTTAAAATCTTGATTAAAGTGAGTTTAAAAAAAATTGAGTTTTCCTTGACTTTGTGACTTTAAGAAAATTACCTAATTGCATACTAGGTTGCTTATTTTTAAAATAGGCATCCTAAGGAACACAGATTTGAGGTATTAGAAAAGTTTTATATTTCTGACACAATGCCTGGTAGACCCTTCCCCCTTCTCTGCCTGGCAACCCTCCACTCATTTTCTGAAGTCAGCTCAGATACCACCTACTCTGTAAGGCCATCCCTAATTCATTCGGGTAATTTTAGTTGCTCTCTTTGCTCCCACAGATTTCATGACTCTTATAATAGCTATTACAGGTAATTGTTCAAGTCTGGTTTGCATGCCTATGGCCATCTTACTGCACAACTCTACAGAGGGCACTCTTTGTAATTCTGCAACAGGACATCCCTGTTTCCATCAGCTCCAGGCACCTAGGCAGTCCTCTCATCTTTGTACCCCTAAGACCTGGCATGAGATTCCTAGAACAAAGTTAGTGTTTAATAAGTAGTTAGTGAACTAGTGGCTGAATTTTCCCTGTATTTATCTCTCTTGATCCCTGGATATATATATTTTTTAATTTTTAAAAAAGATTTTATTTATTTGACAGAGACAGGCAGAGAGGGAACACAAGGAGGGGGAGTGGGAGAGGGAGAAGTAGGCCTCCTTCAGGGCAGTGAGCTTGATCCCACCACCCTGGGATCACGACCTGAGCCAAAGGCACTTAACTGACCACCAAGGTGCCCTATCCCTGGATCTTTATCTGTTTTATCACACACACACCATTTTTTTCCCCCCATATTGTCATTGCAGTCTTTCTTCTCCTTCCCTCTGTTCATTTGCTTGATTCTCTGTTTGCTTTCTAAGCATCGGGTAAAACAGCCATCTCTCCCAGTCTTGGGGGAGGGTCTCCCCTAGGAGATGAACCTTATCCTTCAACCCTGCCCTAGCACAGGGTTGTCTTTCAAACCTTTGTGATTTTTTTTTTTTTAAGATTTTTATTTATTTATTTGACAGAGAGAGATCACACGCAGGCAGAGAGGCAGGCAGAGAGAGAGGAGGAAGCAGGCTCCCTGCTGAGCAGAGAGCCCGATGCGGGACTCGATCCCAGGACCCTGAGATCATGACCTGAGCCGAAGGCAGCGGCTTAACCCACTGAGCCTGGGTGGCTCAGTGG
>NW_019154088.1:7097465-7098783 GCF_002288905.1 Enhydra lutris kenyoni | reverse complement strand
CGGGACTCGATCCCAGGACCCTGAGATCATGACCTGAGCCGAAGGCAGCGGCTTAACCCACTGAGCCACCCAGGCGCCCCAAAACCTTTGTGATTGTTCAAGCAGCCTATTGTATTTTAATGGCTCCCAGTAGTTGAGGGTATGACAAGACCAGTCAAGGTCCCAAAGAGGAGGAGGTTCTCTGTCTATACCTAGATTTAGACTGATGGGAAGCCAGACTCTCGGGCAGTAAGCAAATACATACAGTCCTTACAGGACTTAAAGTTTTAGTGCCACAGGCCACAACAGCCAGGTGATCGAGGGGGCGTTCCTTGGGCAGCAGCAGTAAAGATGGTGCACCAGGCACTTGTAAACGCTCCCCTCCGGGAGTTCCCGGCATTCTGGAGCCGGAAGAGGGAGAGCAGGAAGATGGCGCTCGCCAGCTAGAGCAGGGCAGAGCGAGAGCTCAAAGACAGGTCTGTGGTCTCCATCCAAGGACAGTGTCTCGTCAGGCCCCCCCAGAGGTGCATCAGATCAGATTCCCGACCCTCGGGCCGAGGCTGCAGGACAAGCAAAGAGGCCTTTTTCGCAGGAACGCTGCGCCGGGCCAGCCTGCTGTCTGTGCGGGCCCTGGCGTTGGCAGCCTGCCGGGAACTAGTTCTCAAGTTGTTGAAACAGTCCCGTGGGACCCAGGAACACAAGCCCCCCTGGTTGCTAGAGCCAGGTCACGGACATCCTATGGGCCACGGCCGCAAAGACCCGGACTCCAGACCGGTGCAAAAGCTCCCCTTCAGGGCCTCCTGGCGCTCAGGCGCGTGACGGAGGGAGAGCGAGCTGGTGAAAATGGCGCCTGGAGGGAGAGCGAGCAAATGAAGATGGCGCCCGCCAGCCCGGGGCGAGAGCGGGGACGGGTACCCACAGGCTTCAAAGCCCACGCCTGCCCCTCTGCCCGGGCTCCGTGACAAGCAAAAAGTGAGCGAGCCTTTCCCAGGCAGAGTCCAGTGTCTTTCCATGGCTGCCTCCGTGCTGGACCCTGAAGCGGATAAGTCCAAGAGCAAGAGCCCTTCAAGAGCTGTTTCTCAGATCCTCGGAGCTGGTGGGTCTTGTGGAACCGAGCCCCGTTCAAAGCTACACGTTTTGGGGGCTTGTTTCTCAGGTGCAGGTCTAGGGGTGACTCAGGGGCCCTTCGACCCTTCGCTCTTCAGAGGGAAGCTCTGGGTTTTGCGCTTCCTCCCCGTTACGGAGAGCAGCACTAAGGGTGGGGCTTATGGCAAGAGGTGTCCCAGCCTCCTACCTGGTTTGATGTGGCCCAAATCATACGGGTTGCTCAGTTTCTAGT
>NW_019154088.1:6917292-7097455 GCF_002288905.1 Enhydra lutris kenyoni | reverse complement strand
TTCCTTCCTTCCTTCCTTCCTTCCTTCCTTCCTTCCTTCCTTCCTTCCTTCCTTTCTTTCTGCCATTTTGCCTTTCTTTCTTTGCAGAGGAAGTTGTTTCAAATGTAGCTATTTGGTATGTTTGTGGGAGGGCGTGAGTTCAGGATCCTCTTAAGCTCTGCCATCTTGAGTGGGAACCCCTTTTTCCCTATTCTCCATTTCTCACCTCTTTCCAAAAAGAATTTGAGGTGGTTTGTAAATATATACATATGTATAAATACACATGTATTATTCAACAGTATTAAAAAAAAGAAATGAGGCAATCAGGGAAAGTTTGCACTTTTATTTTTCTTTCTCAGATTTATCTTTACTTGCCTTGAAACTCACTGGAGGGTTTTGTTTTTTTTTCAATGCAGATTTTCTTAAACTTATGCTAATTAAATTGATTGGTTTTCTAAGGTGCTGGTCGCTTACTCCCTTCCGTTGTAGTTAATATTCCAGCATCCATTTCACTTGGGCAAATGATAATGACTATCAAGAGCAGTGGCATCACTACCTTGAACTCAAGGTCTAGGAGGGCAGGGGGAGAGGGAGAGAGAGTCTCAAGCAGACTCCACCCTCAGTGGGGAGACTGACACTGGGCTTTATCCCACCACCATGAGATCATGACCTGAGCTGAAATCAAGAGACAGCCACTTAACTGAGCCAGCCAGGTGCTCCTGTTCAATGATTTTCAGACTGTGCTTTAAGGATCAATCACTCCAGCTTCGATGGAGGTGTATGATGACCAGCTTAAACTTGTTTTAGACATTGGATGGGAGTGTGGGTTCCTTGTACTTATTTCAACCAGGGAATCTTTAATTTTATCTCTTTCATATTTGGGTTTCCTTATGAAAATGGGTTTGCAAAACAGATTTTGCTTCTGAAAAAAGGATGACAAACTATAACTATGCCATTTTACTCCATTTTTACTCATATCTACTTCTAATTGAGTGTTCAATTAGATTGAACATTATTAGATTAATATTAATATTAACATTATATTAGATTAAATATAAGAGCATTTATTACAGGGCACCTGGGTGGCTCAGTGGGTTAAAGCCTCTGCCTTTGGCTCAGGTCATGATCCCAGGGTCCTGGGATGGAGCCCTGCATCGGGCTCTCTGCTCAGCAGGGAGCCTGCTTCCTCTTCTCTGCCTGCCTCTCTGCGTACTTGTGATCTCTCTCTGTCAAATAAATAAATAAAATCTTAAAAAAAAAAGAGCATTTATTACCTAGTTCTGTTTTATTTAGAGATTTTGAAAATCTACTTCCCTTCCCTCTTCACCCAGTATTAAAATATATGCTAGCTTTGTAATTTTTCTGGGTCATCTTTAAGACAGGGGTTAAGAAAAAAGATATGCAAGTAAAATCAAGAAATAACTATGAGGCCAACATTTATTTAAAGAATTCCTTAGAATGGACTTAGGCTCTCTAAGGTGCCTGGAAGTCTTAATGACATAAAATATATGTATCTTGGGATTAAAACTAAAACTGTACATCTGCATCACTACTAGGTATCAAAGGAAGCTAGCTTCTTTTGAATTGAATGGATTGAATGGATTTTGAATTGAATTTGTGTTGTTCCAAGGAAGAGGTATTTTTTTTTTTACCCCCCTCCCCATGCTAAAGATTTGCATCCTTCTCATTGGTTGACAGTTCTTTGCCTCATTTCTGTTTGCCTCAGATAATTGCTTGAGTTGTTGGTACTTTTCAGATATCTTGCTCAGCCCTCAAATACCAGTTGCCCTCCACTTGTTTCCTTTCATCTAATTCTACTGTCTTACAATCTATATACTTTCACTAACCTCTTCTTTACATGTAACAAATGATACATGAGCTATATTATCTGTGGGTAAAGTATCCCCCAGAAGGTTCAAGGCAACTGACTTATGAGTACAACTGGAAATTTCATAGCAAGATTACATGAGGTCTGTGAGTGAGAAAAAAATTCAAGAGGGATATGGATTTATAGCCTGTTTGGGCAATAGGTTTCTGGTTATGAATTTTTCAAACTGTAAAAAGTAAGTCTAGAAACTTCCTTCACATTGTGGAATATGTATAGGAACAAAACTAGCTATAAAAGGGTTCTTTTAGGCTGGGGTGGGAAGGGGAAAAATGTGTGTGTAGTGGATTTTGGGGGGAGCAAGATCGAAGATGGTGATAACTTTTAAGAGATTATTTGGAAAATGACTTCCCTGTTGATCAATTCTTAGGGATGTTTTCATTAAGGAAAAAGCCCAGACAGTGAAATCTGTTAAATTTGTAAATTCAAAGAGCAGCTGTGAAGGGGAAAGAGGGTTCCCAGGGGTCAGAATGCAGGCTGAGGAATGTGGAGAAAAAGTGATCTTTTCATCTGCCTTAGGAAATCGGGAAGGGTAAAATATTAGCGGGTATAGGAGGTGTTTGGACAGTCAGGCTGTGTTTAGCTCCTCTGGGCTCTGATATTTAGGAAAATTTCCTATATTTTCCCCTGGCATCTCCTTTTCTACCTTGTCCCTTTACCACTTAGCTCAGCGGTTTTGGCCCCTGGAACCTGTAGTACTTTGAAGCACAGTGGACATGCCCATGATGCTGTGCTTGTCTTAGGGGGCCAGTCTTCACCTATGTGCAGATTTTTCCATCAGTGATTCACAAATACTCATTTAGCACGTGTCTTTGTATACTGTTCACAATATGATATGAAATGGGACCAGGCTATGTTGGCACCATCAGATGATAATCTTTAAATATTTGTTTATACTTATTTAATTGGGATCAAGGAGGCATATGATTTTCTATTCATGAACACTGTATATCTCATTCTCTTCAAACTAGGGGACTTACACAAATGAAATAAAACAACATTTAAATGTATTAAAATTCACTTTCATTTCATAGTTTTGTGATTCTCATAACTAGATAGTATTATTTTGAGAAAACATTCAACTTAACTTGGAAACACTTACCAAGTTCTTTTTAACATATGTTTAAATCTTTTATTCCCTAACTTCTGTGATGTTAAAACATTATCTGTTTTACAGAAACATTTATTCCTTATTTAGCTTTCTTTTATAATTTTTAAGAACAGACATCTTTTTTGGAGATACACTTAATAATTTAAAAGTTAGGTAATAAAATAATTTATTTTTTTCTAGTAAATGGGAGCAGTCATAAATAATTTGTTTTCAGAATTTCAGCTGTGACAGCTTGTGTGGTAGTCAGAATTCCAAGATGGCTCCTTTGACCTCTAACTTCCTAGAGTTATCCTGGTGATTATATTACTTTATAGGGTGAGAGAGATTTTGGAGATGTAATTAAAGGTATTAATCAGTAGACTATAGAATCGGGAGATTATCAGTGTGGGCCCATCTAGCCTATTACCATTTAATAAGAGTTTTCTCCAGCTGGTAGCAGAAGAGAAAGTCAAAATTGGAAGCAGAAGAAGGATTTGACATGTCATTGTTGACTTTGAAGTTGGAAGAGGTCACATGCAAGGATCAGAGATCAATCTTCAGTTGCTGAGAGAGACCCTCAGCTGATAGTTAACAAGGAAACAGAGACCTCAGTCCTATAACCATAAAGCACTGAATTCTACTAACAACACGAATGGATCTATAAGTGGATTCTTCCCCAGAACCCCACCTTGACTTCAGCTTTGTGAGACCTTATGTGGAAAAACCAATCAAGGGGCACCTGGGTGGCCCAGTTGGTTAAGTGTCTGCCTTCAGCTCAAGTCATGAACCCAGAATCCTGAGATTGAGCCCGGTATTGGGCTCCCTCCTCAGCATGGAGCCTGCTTCTCCCTCTCCCTGCCCATGTGCTCTCTCTCACTATCTCTATCTCTCTCTCTCAAATACATAATAAATAAAATCTTAAATTAAAGATCCTGAATTGCCAAGAAAATGTTGAAAAAGAAAAACAAAACTGGGGGCATCACGTTGCCTGATTTCAAGCTATATTACAAAGCTGGGATCACCAAGATAGCATGGTACTGGCACAAAAACAGACACATAGACCAGTGGAACAGAATAGAGAGCCCAGATATGGACCCTCAACTCTATGGTCCAATAAGCTTTGACAAAGCAGGAAAAAAATATCCAAGGGAACAAAAAACAAAACAAAACTGTCTCTTCAAATGGTGCTGGGAAAATTGGACAGCTATATACAGAAAAATGAAACTTGACCATTCTCTTACACCTTACACAAAGATAAACTCAAAATGGATGAAAGACCTCAATGTGAGACAGGAATCCATCAAAATCCTAGAGGAGAGCATAGGCAATACACTCTTTGACATCAGCCACAGCCATTTCTTTCAAGACACATCTCCAAATGCAAGGGATACAATAGTGAAAATGAACTTTGGGACTTCATCAAGATAAAGAACTTCTTCACAACAAAGGAAACAGCAAAACAAAGAGACAACCCATGGAATGGGAGAATATATTGGCAAATGATACTATGGAAAAATGGCTGATATCAAGATCTATAAAGAATTTTCCAAACTCAACACTCAAAAAAACTAATAATCAGCCAAAAAATTGGCAGAAGACATGAACAGACACTTCTCAAAAGAAGATATACGAATGGCTAACAGACACATGAAAAAATGTTCATCATCATTAGCCATCAGGGAAATTCAAATCAAAACCACATTGAGATTAGAATGGCAAAAATTGACAAGGCAAGGAACAACAAATGTTGGAGAGGTTGTGGATAAAGGGGAAGCCTCAACACTATTGGTGGAGATGCAAGTTGGTGCAGCCACTTTGGAAAACTGTGAAAGTTCCTCAAAAAATTAAAAATAGAGCTACCCTATGACCTAGCAAATGCACTACTGGGTGTTTACCCCAAGATACAGATGTAGTGAAAAGAAGGGCCATATGCCCCCCAATGTTCATAGCAGCAATGGCCACAGTCACCAAACTGTGGAAAGATCCAAGATGCCCTTCAACAGATGAATGGATAAAGAAGATGTGGTCCATATATATAATGGAATATTGCTCAGCCATCAGAAAGGATGAATACCCAACTTTTCTATCAGCATGGATGGGACTGGAGGAGATTATGCTGAATGAAGTAAGTCAAGCAGAGAAAGTAAATTATCATGATTTCACTTATTTATGGAACATAAGGAATAACATGGAGGACAATAGGAGAAGGAAAGGAAAAATGAAGGAGGGGAAATTGGAGAGGGAGATGAACCATGAGAAACTATGGACCCTGGGAAACAAGCTGAGGATTTTAGAGGGGAGGGGGGTGGGGGTATGGGTTAGCTTGGTATTGGGTATTAAGGAGGGCACGTACTGCACGGAGCACTGGGTGTTATATGCAAACAGTGAATCATGAAACACTACATCAAAAACTAATGATGTACTATATGGTGACTAACATAACATAATAAAAAATAAAACAAAAACAACTCTAAGCCAAAAATTAAGTGAATAAATAAATAGAGTGAATCTCAAAAAAAATCTTAAAAAAGAAATCTATTTAAAAAAAAGGAACAAATCAAGACTTCTCACCTACACAATTATGAGATAATAGGGGGTGATAAATTTAATCTGATAAATATTTGTTATGCAGCAGTAGAAAACTAATATAGCTTGTTTTTGGAGTTTAGGTGCAGCCTATAGTTGTAGCATGCAATTTGCAAATGGCATGAGAAA
The DNA here is from genome assembly GCF_002288905.1 of Enhydra lutris kenyoni. Classification (NCBI taxonomy): domain Eukaryota; kingdom Metazoa; phylum Chordata; class Mammalia; order Carnivora; family Mustelidae; genus Enhydra; species Enhydra lutris. The sequence continues at coordinate 7,091,786 of NW_019154088.1, read as the reverse complement.
AATTTGGAGGAGGTTGCATTTATTTTTAATTTTTAAAATTTCCACTTGAGGCTTCTGCCAACTTTGTTGGGACCAGTACAGTGACAGACAGTCGGTTGACTACGCAAATCATTACTGCTCTTCTTCTTTGCTAACAGGACCCCCGTTTTTTGTTTTTTTTTTCCCTTAGAGATCTTTTGACTTCATTGAAGGTAGACCTAACCAAGGGTCTATGGGTAAGCAGGCTTATGATCTAATTCTGGCCAATGTAATTTAAGTAGAAGACTGTTGGAGGGCTTTGGGGAGGATTTTACTTCTTGATATAAGAGGCAGAAGCTGAGAAGTGTTCTGCCTGACACTGCTATTGGTTGCCTGCCGTTGAATGTGCTATGATGATATGCTGCAGTTAGGGCAAAAGGATCACAGAGATGCTGATTCAGGGCCTTGACACCTTTGAAGCAATTCCACAACTCACTTATATCTAGATTTCTTATGTGAGAAAAACATTTTGTATTTGTTTAAGCTGTAGTTTTTATGATTTTCAATAAAAATCTTTTATAACTAATACAGAATTTGGGTCATGAAAGTGGAATGCTGCAAGTAACACCCTTTAAGAGAGAGGTTGGAGTGGGCATTGAGGGCCCAGCTGTCTTAAGCTGGAAACTTTCAACGTGGCAAAACATTTAAGTAACCAGTTGCCCGATATATCTTAGAATGCAGACCACATGTTGACAGAGGTTGTAGTGGCATGGGAAATGGAAGGAAAAATTCAGGATGTTTATGTGTATTGCCTTTTTTTAGTGGTTGATAACAAAGAAGCCTATTTGGAGAGGCAAACTTAAGTTAGATAGCTAATCTCTGAGCAGAAAGGAAGAGTTTTGCTAAGACAGGTACTCATTGTGACCTCCATTCTAAATGACCAGAGTTTTGTAGTTTATACTCTTGCAGGGTCGGAGAAGCTTTCTTAGCTGTCGTTGGTACCTCAAGTTAAAACAAGTGGAGACTAAAAAAAAAAAAAAAAAAAAAATCAAAACAAAAAAACAAGTGGAGACGAGAAAGGGGCACCCTTAAGACTGATAAAACTGGAGCTTCTTACCACAAAAACCTGATTATGTGTGTGAAATGCCAAAGGATTTGGGAGAGCGCAGGATCTAGCAGCAGGAAGATAAAAATTCTTAGCCTTAAAGACTATGTCTAGACAAAATCTTTAACTGTGGTTTCTAGTGCAGGGAATTGACCAGAAGCAAGTAGACTGAATCTATCAAGTTTTTGAAAGGAACTTTATTGTTAAAGTTAATGCAAGCATCATCATCAACTGCATGTAATTGAGACTTGAAGGCAATCCCTATGTGTCTGAACTTGTGGTAACATGCAGAGGCTGCCAAAATTAGAGAACTTTCTCTCGAATGCCCATCTCAGGTATAGGCATTGAAAATATGATTAAAGAATATCACTAGAGGGGAGAACCAGAGGCTATGGAAATAAAAATAGATAAGTTTTCACAAATAGAACTAGGAACTGTCAGATTGACTAACCAGGGAAATTTCTCCATTGAGAAGACAGGCATTTTCCACTATTCCTTTCCAATAGAATAAAGTTTATGCTATTTTTAACTATTAGTCTTTTCCCACCACTGTGTATTAGATGTGTTTGAGGCAGATAACTTGTTCTTTAGAGAAAATTTCCAGGCTATGAGAATATCTATCTGTACCAAAAGAAGTAGATAACACGTCATAGTTTTAAGGCCATTTTGAAAAGGCAGTTTATGCTACAGGATTACGATATTGTGAAAGGAGTGTTATCAACCAGTTGGAATGCACCTCAGTCCGGTGCTAGGTGGTAAAAATCTAGCTCACCTAATGTACCTTCTTAGAAAGAACCCCATCTGTGTCTACATAGTTTAATTATTTGTCCTCAGTAATGCTTGAACAGGTTCTTTGGCCTCTTTTTATGCAGCTATAAGAACTAAAATTCTTTTCTCTAATGAATCAGATATCTTTTATCAAACTATGAATTATATGTAACAAATTGCAAACAGAGTAAGGTATGGCCATAATCTGGTCTTGTATTTCCTACTAATCCTTTTAAATTCAGGGATTCACTCATTTATTCTTTTGTTCATTTATTCATTCATTCATCAAATAATTGTAAAGAACTGAGTATGACCCAGAACTTACTCTAGGTCAGGGGATACTAAAGTAAATAAGAGTCTCTGTTGAGGCTTATATTCTACTTGGGGAAATTGGTAATCAACAAATAGTTATTTAATGCACTAAGTGATGCTAATTGTTAAGAAAATAAGGCAAAGAAAGATGATAAAAAGTGATGGGAGCTGGAGGACCATGCTATTTTGTGTCATCAGGAAATTCTGCTCTGTGAAGGCAATATTTTGGCAGAGCCCTGAAGAAAGTAAGAAGAGTCATGGTGACATTTAGGGAAAGAGCATTTTAGACAGACAAATAGCCAGTGCGAGAGTCCTGTGGCAGGAATGTGTTGAGTGTGATCCAGGAATAACAAATGGCTGTAGTGGCATGAATGAAGAAAAGGATGGAAATGTTGAAGATGAGTCCAAGAGTAGTAGGACCTGTCATGCAAAACTTGCCAGGCCAATTATAAGGGCCTTGTATTTAGCTCTAGGATTTAAGAGTATATCCAAGATTTGTGGGGTTTGAAATTTCACAGCCCTGTGGGCCTGCCATACATAAAAGAATACAACATTAGGTACAAACCCAAATACTGATTTGGAATGGAAATAAAAGTCACAAGAAATGATCAGTTTTAAAGCAGTGACAAATACCAGTGTAGGGGATCAGATTATGCTATCTCTAAATATGCTACTTTGGCATGATTATTTTGAGCTGAAAACAGTGAGGAATAGCAGAGGCAAAAAAAAGTCTCTTTGCCTTCCCAGCTCTCTTAACCAGGAAAAGGAAATCATACCAGGAAGGGTAAAACCCTTAATCACTAGAGACTTCTATCAGTCAAAAGATAGAAATCTACCTAACAAATGTCAGGACAACCCTACTCTTTCCCCCGTAAGTTTACCTTCCCACAGTTTGCTATTCCTTTTTTTTTTTTTTTTTTAAGATTTTATTTATTTATTTGACAGGCAGAGATCACAAGTAGGCAGAGAGGCAGGCAGATAGAGAGAGAGGTGGAAGCAGGCTCGCTGCTGAGCAGAGAGCCTGATGTGGGGCTTGATCCCAGGACCCTGAGATCATGACCTGAGCCGAAGGCAGAAGCTTTAACCCACTGAGCCACCCAGGTGCCCCCAGTTTGCTATTCCTAACTGCCAAAATCCTTTTTCCTTTATCTTGTCATTTCTCTACAAATTTATTATTCTTTGTTAAGATGCTGTATAAAACCCAGGTTCTAGCCACCCCTTTGAGTTACTCATCACCGAGTTAAGAATTACCTCCACTGGCATTTTTCAAAGAGCTGGAACAAAGAATCCTAAAATTTATATGGAACCAGGAGAGACCCTGAATTGTTAAGGAAATGTTGAAAAAGAAAAACAAAACTGGGGGCATCACGTTGCCTGATTTCAAGCTTTACTACTAAAGCCGTGATCACCAAGACAGCATGGTACTGGCATAAAAACAGACACATAGACCAGTGAAACAGAATAGAGAGCCCAGATATGGACCCTCAACTCTATGGTCAAATAATCTTTGACAAAGCAGGAAAAAATATACAGTGGAAAAAAGATGGTCTCTTCAACAAATGGTGCTGGGAAAATTGGACAGCTATGTGTAGAAGAAGGAACTCAACCATTCTCTTACACCATACACAAAAATAAACTCAAAATGGATACAAGACCTCAACATGAGGCAGGAATCTATCAAAATCCTGAGGAGAACATAGACAGTAACCTCTTCGACATTGGCCATAACAACTTCTTTCAAGATATGTCTCCAAAGGCAAAGGAAACAAAAGCGAAAATGAACTTTTAGGATTTTTATCAAGATCAAAAGCTTCTGCACAGCAAAGGAAATAGTCAACAAAACAAAGAGGCAACCCACGTAATGGGAGAAGATACTCACAAATGACAGTACAGGCAAAGGGCTGATATCCAAAATCTATAAAAAGAACTCAAACACAACACACATAAAACAGATAATGATGTCAAAAAATGGGCAGAAGACACGGACAGACACTTCTCCAAAGAAGACATACGAATGGCTAACAGATACATGAAAAAATGTTCATCATCATTAGCCATCAGGGAGATTCAAATCAAAACCACATTGAGATACCACCTTACACGAGTTAGAATGGTCAAAATCAACAAGACAGTAAACAACAAGTGTTGGAGAGGATGTGGAGAAAGGGGAACGCTCTTACACTGTTGGTGGGAATGCAAGTTGGTACAGCCACTTTGGAAAACAGTGTGGAGATTCCTCAAGGAATTAAAAATAGAGCTTCCCTATGACCTTGCAATTGCAGTACTGGGTATTTACCCCAAAGATACAGATGTAGTGAAAAGAAGGACCATCTGTACCCCAATGTTCATAGCAGCAGTGGCCACAGTCACCAAACTGTGGAAGGAACCAAGATGCCCTTCAACGGATGAATGGATAAAGAAGATATGGCCCATATATACTATGGAGTATTATGCCTCCATCAGAAAGGATGAATACCCAACTTTTGTATCAACATGGATGGGACTGGAGGAGATTATGCTGAGTGAAATAAGTCAAGCAGAGAGAGTCCATTATCATATGGTTTCACTTACTTGTGGACCATAAGGAATAACATGGAAGACATTGGGAGACGGAGAAGTGAGTTGGGGAAAATCGGAGGGGGAGACAAAACATGAGAGACTGTGGACTCTGAGAAACAAACAGGGTTTTTGCGGTGGTGGGGTGAGCCTGGTGGTGGGTATTATGGAGGACATATATTGCATGGAGCACTGGGTGTGGTGCATAAACAATGAATTTTGGAACACTGAAAAAAATAAAGTAAAATAAAAAAAAAAAGAATTACATCATCATTTCTGGCTAAAATCTCTTTGGCGCTTAACACATTATTTTGTAATATCATGTTCTATAGGGAGAATAGGAAGAAAATACAGCTTTCCTTTAGTTTGGTGAAAATTTGTTTATTTTTTATTCACAATGTAGAAAAATTCCCTCTGATTTCACAACTCATTATTGGTAATGCTGTGTACATTTTTAGAATTGTTGTCATATTTGGGAAAGCTTTTCTAATTTTTTTCTTACATGAACTACAAGATTTATAGGAAGTTTCCACAGACTAGCTTCTGGCTCCATACGTTTCAAACCCCTTTTCTTCTCCATTAGACATGTATTTCTGTTGTGATGAAGATCTCTAGCTCTAAACTTTAATGTCATGGTGTATGCTGGCACAGATAGTGGTAGTCTTGAAAGCCACCTCTATACCAGCAAACACTATACAGTGAAATAAATTAGGAACCACAATAATATATCCTACTGACTCAAACTAAATGCTTCTTTAGGGGTGCCTGGGTGGCTCAGATTGTTAAGTGTCCAGCTCTTGATTTCAGCTCAGGTCATGATCTCAGGGTGTGAGATTGAGCCCCATGTGTGGACTCCCTGCTCAGCGGGAGTCTGCTGCTTGTCTCCCTCTCCCCCTGCCCCTCCCCCTGCTTGCACATGCTCTCTGTCTCTCTCACCTCTGAAATAAATTACAGAAATAAATACATACATACATACATACATACATACATACATACATACTTCTCTAACTCAACCTCTCCTTCACTGGATTCTTATGTATTTGGCTATTCTAGCACCACTTGACTCGAAGAGAGTTGTGACAGAGGGGAAATTCAGAAGAGATAGTTGTGGTTAAAATATCTCATTTTATAAATTAAACAAAAACAAAAACTTGCAGATATATTGCAGGGCCTCAGAAGGGCTAAGTGCAAGTGCGGGCCCTGAATCAGCTTTATTAGCTTCAAGGAAAATCTTCCTCTGGTAAAATGGGAAGAGCTGGAGAGTTTGAAGCAAAGCCGTAATGTGATATAAGTGCCATTGTAAAAGAACCATTTGTCTGGAGAGTAGGCTGTAGGGGAACAGGCCTGGAAGCAGGGAGGTCTTTGCAGAGGCTGAAGTTCAGGCTGCAGAGGACAAGTAAGAAAGCAGACATAACTCATTCTGTGAGTTCTGAGAATGCTGACTGCTACCTGTTAAGCTGTGGATGTTTTTCCTGAGAATTCATGCCTGTTCATGTCAGACTGGTTTCCTTTTGCAGTTACTGCTTATTCACTGATTATTGAGAGTTCTCCTAATATTTTTGGATGTTCCAAATTTTTAAAGTTCAAATTTCATCAACAGAGTTTTTATTACTGTAACTGTTTATGTTCCTATTTGCTATTGCATAGATGCCTGCAGTGCTGGCTGAGTGATCTTATCTTTTTTTTTTTTTTTTAATTTTATTTATTTGACAGAGAGAGAGATCACAAGTAGGCAGAGAGGCATGCAGAGAGAGAGAGGAAGGGAAGCAGGCTCCCCGCTGAGCAGAGAACCCGATGCGGGGCTGATCCCAGGACCCTGGGACCACGACCTGAGCCGAAGGCAGAGGCCTCAACCCCCTGAGCCACCCAGGCGTCCCTGAGTGATCTTTCTTTACTGATACAATTTCAGTTCCTTGTATCAGTGCAATCTGTATGTGGGCTGAGAAGTACCCAGAAGGACTCTTTAGTATTATTTAGAAACCTTACAACCTGGCACTTTTTCACTTTATTTTATCAAATATTCCTTTTCCTGATGAAGAACTTTCTGATTAACATCTTCAAGGCCTTTGGTGTTTAATCATTTTATCTCATTTATTTGGGAGTTAATTTTTGTGGTGTCTTGCTTTAGAGTGGGGGTTAGTGAACCTATAAATATGTTGGCCTTTGCCTGTCATATGGTCTCTGTCAGAACTCCTCAGCAATGCTGTTGTAGCACTAAAGTAGCCATTGACAGTGATGCAAAGAAATGGATGTGGCTGTGTTCCAATATAATTTCACTTGCGTAAACAGGCCAGAGGCCAGATTTGGTCTACTTGATGCAGTTTGCTGGCCCTTGCTTTGGAGTTTTCCTCTAGCTGTTTCATCTTACATGTCCCAAATCTTAAACTCATTTAATCTCTATGAGCCTAGTGTTTCTTTCTTTAGAATAAGAACCCTGATAGTGTCTCTGTCTTTAAAATAAGGTCCTGTCTGCCACATAGCATTGTCATAATGGTCAAATGAGATATTGTTTGTGGAAATCTGTTATAAATTTTAAAGTAGCACACATCTGTATATTTCTTTCTCTTCCCTACCACCCTGCAACACATTTTCTTACTGTCCCCTCCACCAAAAGCACATAATATAAACACTCAATTACAAAGGAAAATTATGGCTTGCTAGTTTATCTTTATTGCTGGGACTTACGTCAAATACTGGCACCCTAAAATGTCACCAAAACTACCTTTGATGGCACAAAGCTGAGTTTGTTCTTACCATGGTAAGGGAAAACATAGCCTTGATAGTCTTTTTTAATTAATTATTTTTATTAACATGCAATGTATTATTTGCCCCAGGGGTACAGGTCTGTGAATCATCAGGCTTATACACTTCACAGCACTCACCATATCACATACCCTTCCCGTGTCCATAACTGAATCACCCTCTCCCTACCCCTCCTCCCCACAACAACCCTCAGTTTGTTTTGTGAGATTAAGAGTCTCTTAGGGTTTGTCTCCCTCCCGATCCCATCTTGTTTCATTTTTTTCCTTCCCTAGCCTTGATAGTCTTAATAGAGCTCAGAAGAAGGAGGACGAAGTCAGGATATTTACTGAGATTTTTGAAGACCTACCTAGATGAAGATGGGTCTTTCAACTCAGGGGCTTGGTTAGGAGTGGATAAAGATCATGAGATTATAGTCTAGGATTGGTGGACATTAATAAGATAAGGCTTTTGAAGAGGGAGTTCAAGACTCTTAGATACTATAATTCTTAGTATAAATTATAGTCCTAGAGACTATAATTTAATACTTTCTATTGAAGAATTGATTGGTCTTTCAGGAAGTTATTGGAGTGAAGAGTAACCTTATTTGTAACTTTTATTTTGGGGGGCAAGTTTCGGAATAATAAATTTATACTGATAAATGTTTTAGAATATTAAAGTCATATTGATACAGTCAGTATGCTGTGTATGTATAGATGATTTGGGTTCTCACTTAAACATATTGGTGGTATTTGGTGAGGAGAAGAGGGAAAAGTAGATAGGATAGCAAGATTTACTTAGAAAAGTGCAGAAAATAATGAATAGAAGGCAACAGATACAGAAAAGAGAGGAAAAGGTAGCAAGACTACAAAGGTCTTCTCAAGCACAGTTTAAAGAAAACTTTGAAAGAGAAGAGAAAATTTGGGGGATGTAAATTACATTGCAGAATGTCAACAGTTGGAAAAAACTGACAAATATACATTGCTTTCAATTAATTGTTCTGGCTGGACAGGTTTGTTTTTGTATGTGAATCTGTCAAGACTGGAAAATGTGTTTTAGAGAGGATACTTTTTTATTTAAAGAAAAAAAATATATGTATATATTTGCCTGGGTGGCTCATTTGGTTAAGTGTCAGGTCAGGATACACACTCAGTATGGAGTCTGCTTAAGATTCTCTCCCTCTCCCTCTCTGGTCCTCCCCTGTTTGCACACTCACTCTCTCTCCAAAATAAATGAATAAATCTTAAAAAATATATATATTTTTAAAGATTTTATTTATTTATTTGACAGAGAGAGATCACAAGTAGACAGAGAGGCAGGCAGAGAGAGAGAGAGAGAGAGGGAAGCAGGCTCCCTGCTGAGCAGAGAGCCTGATGCGGGACTCGATCCCAGGACCCTGAGATCATGACCTGAGCCGAAGGCAGCGGCTTAACCCACTGAGCCACCCAGGCGCCCAAATCTTAAAAAATATTAAGTACATATGTATTCGTGATACAAAATTTTGAATATACACAATTAGAAGTATAACTCTTAATAAGAAAGTGAAATGCCAGTGAAATGGATATGTAAGAAAGTCAAGAGAAGGGCGCCTGCCTGGGTGGTTCAGTACATTAAGCCTCTGCCTTTGGCTCGGGTCATGATCTCAGGGTTCTGAGATTGAGCCCTCCATCGGGCTCTCTGCTCAGTAGGGAGCCTGCTTCCCCCTCTCTCTCTGCCTGCCTCTCTGCCCACTTGTGATCTCTCTCTGTCAAATAAATAAAATCTTCAAAAAAAAAAAAAAAAAGAGAAAGTCAAGAGAAAGAGGAAAGGTGACAGAAGGTTAGATGAAACCTTGGACTGCGTCTTTCGGAAAGGTGTGAAGTGATTTGTTCAAGACCAATGGAGTTAGTGAGACAGAACTGAATTAAGATTCCAGGTCCTGCTGAGCAGAGAGCCCCATGCGGGACTTAATCCCAGGACCCTGAGATCATGACTTGAGCCAAAGGCAGAGGCTTTAACCCACTGAACCACCAAGGCCAGTGACTTTTCTCTTAAAAGGAAACTCACGAAACCTCTTTTTGGATCCAAAGGATGTTACTTTTTGAAGATAGTATTGCCTTGTTGACGTATGGTAAGGTAACCCTGATGGTTTTTTGATTGTTTTTTGTCCCAGAATTTGGGATGATTTCCAGATCCACATATTAAAGTGTGTCTAGAAGACAGCTGCTCAACTGCTTGCATATTTTTCTGATTAGCTGAATTGTATATGCTGCTTGAAATTGTCAACTGGATTTTGTATTGTTGATAGGAACAGCGGGGGATCTTAAACTGAACACTATCTGTATCTCTCTAGTCCTTTGGAAAATTTTCCTTGCCATTTGCTGCCTACTTGTCCTTCTTAGAAATCTATTAAATTTTATGTTTTTTGTCAAACCTGGAACCTAGTTTTCAGCTGATTTCTTACTTCCTCCCAAATTTTATAAACATTTAATCAACTTCTTTTCTGTGTGTACTAGTAGGAGTTAGAGATGGATCCAAATGGTATGAAAAGGGCCAGCACTTATCCTTTGTCAGTTCATGTCCCCTGAATTTGGTATGTTGAAACCCAACCCCCAGTGTGATACTATTTGGAGATGGAGTCTTTGGGAGGAGATTAAGTTATGAGGGCAAAGACCTCATGAGTGGGATTAAAACCCTTATAAAAGATTCCTCAGAGAACTCCCTTGCCCTTTTTCCATGTAAGGACACAGCAAGAAGATAGCCATCTATGAAGTAGGAAGCAGGTTATCCCCAGACACTGAGCCTACTGGTGCCTTGTTCTGGGGTTTCCCAGGCTCCAAAATTGAAAGAAATAAATTTGTGTTGTTTTTAAGCCAACATTGTATGGTGTTTTAGCAGGCTGCATGGTCTAAAGATAGGGAAATTAAGTGTGGGCACTCGTTTTCATTAGTAGGGACAGCATCATGCGTAGGCCTGGGGGTAAAATCTTACCTGATCTCATTTCAGCTGACGAAAATGACCTGCTGTGCCAAACCATTTCCACTCTCTTATGTGGATTTGCCTTAGCAATGACATGAACAATGAGCAAATCATTTGGGTTAACCAGAGATCTCTTTTAAAAATGCAGAATGCAAACAGGCCTGACGGGAATTTTTGCACCCTTAGTTTGGTTATTGCTTTTGTATACTTAACTGAAATCAGCTGCCATGAAGAGATAAAATTCTGATGACATAAACTTGGAACTTGATATGGGGTCAGGCCTAGGGTAGAACATCACAGGAATCATCAGGAACACAGAGAGTATCAGGAGACCAAGGAGGAAGAGACTTAGAGAGGTAAGGATGGGAAGATGCTCCACTTTTTCACTTGGTGTAAGTTTGACCTGTGAGCTTAATGTAGCATCACAGTGGAGAATTTACAAAGGGGTGGGCATATGTCCCTTCGACTACTGAGAGGAGAACTATTGTAAATGTTGGTAAAGTGATAGAAAAAACCAAAGTGAGATAAGTCAGCTACGTACAATATGAAGTACAAGTTCTGATTTTGTTTTCCAAATACATAGAAATAAAAGTCAATGGAGAAATGTAGAGCATATGAAGAAGCTTCACAGGTGCCATCTCATGGAGTGAGCCACCACTACCATGTCCTAATATCTGTTCCTTCCTCTCCTGCTTTCCCAGCAGAACTAAATACCCTGTGGCTCTGCCTTTGTATTCTAGACAGTGCTGTCCAAGAGAAATATAACATGAGCCACATACATTTTTTAAAAGATTTTATTTATTTATTTGACAGACAGAGATCACGAGTACGTAGAGAGGCAGGCAGAGTAGGGGGTAGGGGGAAGCAGGCTCCCCACTGAGCAGAGAGCTGGACATGGGGCTCCATCCCAGGACCCTGAGATCATGACCTGAGTGGAAGGCAGAGGGTCAACCCACTGAGCCACCCAGGTGCCCCCATATTTTTAAACTTCTAGTAGCTCCATTAAAAAAAAGCAAACAGAAACAGGTACAATTAATTTTAATATTGCATTTTATTTAAATACCCAAACTATTATTTCATTAATAACAAATTACTAACAAAGTATTTTATCTCCCCCCACCTTTTTGTACTAAATCTTTGAAGCCAGGCTTATATATTACACTTATATAACATCTCAGTTTGAACTATGTCCATTTCTGTTGTTCAGTCATAGCTGCATGTGTCTAGTGCTTGGATTAGACAGGGCAACTCTAGATGGAAGATATTAAAGCTGGGACACTGTTTCTTAAAGATTGTGAAAATTTGTTGTCAGTTGTAAATGACAGAGTAACCTATTGAGAAAAGCTTGAACTGTAAAGGCACTTATTAGTTACTTACCAAGTATACTGAGGGAGTAGTGTGTTGTTCAGAGGAATAAAAATGCATCAGGGATCTAGGACCTTTCTGGCTTTTTACTTCATGTGTCTTCCTCAACACATTGGCATTCCCTCTTGTGCTTGTCATCTCATGATCACAAGATGCCTATAGCAGCTTCCGATATCAAGCTCTAATACCTAGAAAGAGAAAGTCTTTTTTCACCCAGGAAGGAAAAGATTCCCCCCAGCAAACATGCCCTGACATCTCATTGGCCAGATTTGCCTCACGTGGTAACTCTTTGCTGCAAGGGATCTTGGAAAACTGAAAAGTTGCAAAGGGGAAGAGAATGGCGTAGGAGGGCTTTGCCTTAGAAGATCAGTCCTGATAAATTGCTGTGCCAGACAAAAATCAGACTATCAGGTGTGACGGAAGAAGAGGACGACTAGAAGGCTGGTAGCAAGTGATGTATGCCTTGGAGCATTCTCTCAAGGAGAGGGGGACAGAGGAAGATAATTTTATAGTCAGAATGGCCTTATAATTAAATAATAATTACACTAATAATTGCTCCCATTTACTGAGTATTAATGGGTTATGTGTGTTTAACGGATTACCTAACACACACACACACACACACACACACACACACACAGAGATGGGTTACCTGTCAGTTGTGGCTGATAGTATAATCAATGTGTAATTGTCACATTGTATTATGAGCTACCCAAGAGCAGGAATACATCCGACCTTCCCTGCTTTCCTTCCTTCCTTCCTTGTTTTTATTTCATATCCCATATCACAGTATTCATCAATATTTGTTAATGAATGACTCATCTTATTTACTCAAGATATTTTATGTCTCTCAAATTTTGTTTCTAACTTGTGTCACCTTCTCTCTTCAAAGTCTAGTGTGTTAATCTTCTTAAAATCATTTGTACCTCTACCCACATTTTAGCCTCAGGCACACATCCTGGCCCCTGAAACTCCTTCCATAGGCTACTAGTGTTCTTATTTGGGAGGTTGTCATGGGTAGAAATCACAACCAGGGGCGCCTGGGTGGCTCAGTGGGTTAAGCCTCTGCCATCGGCTCAGGTCATGATCTCAGGGTCTTGGGATCGAGCCCCGCATCGGGCTCTCTGCTTAGCAGGGAGTCTGCTTCTCCCTCTCTCTCTGCCTACTGCTCTGCCTACTTGTGATCTCTGTTTCTCAAATAAATAAATAAAATCTTAAAAAAAAAAAAAAAGAAAAGAAATCACAACCAGCCAATGACTCAGCAACTTCTTCACTTGAGTTTCCTTTCTACTAGACTTATTGATGACTGTAGGAAAATAAAACTAGTTTCTCCCACACAGAGTTGATGATTCCTGGGCCTATGTTATATGACCTCTCTCAGTCTTACACTTCACTAAGCTCCTTCAGTTGGGAAGGAATAGAGATAAATCAAGTTTCCTCAATTATTGGGAATTTATTACATGGAAAAAGAAAAGAAATCTCATCTCCTCACCCATCCAGGCCTCACAGAGAACAGGAGTGTTATTTGGGACAAATCAATAGCAGTAGCTGGGATGACTATAGTAATTTCCATATTTCATCCCCTTAGAAACAGACATCTGGTGGTGATGGCGCCATTTTCTAATTCTGCTCCACTACCACATAATCTCTTTTTTCCCATGGCATCTGTTTAGTCATAGCTTCCACTGCTTTCAGGTCTCTGTGTCATTCTGCTGTCTACTGAGTTTCTCTGAGGTCTTCCTTCAGAATTCCTCAAGAGAGTATATATCTTTGAGTTAACTTTCCAGGATCCTTCCAAGATCAGTATTCTTCATTGATTAGAGAGGCTCATGCCAGGTTACAGAACACCGGTAATTATACCCTTTCTCTAGTTTAATTATCTGTCTTCAGAATGGAGTCCTAGGGTAAACAATGTATGATCTTAAAATTCTTTAGCCTTAAGGTTTACCTAACCTATTATCCCCAATTAAAAATAATCCTGGGCCTTTTATTTCAGGGGATTTTAGGAAGTCAAATCATTTATCAACCTCCCCTCCCAGTTTTTCTCATCCTATCTTAGGACCAGAAGCCCTTCTGTTTGTTGCATGTCAATTTCAATCAGCCATAACTTGTTCTTGGTTTTCCTTTCTCCATCTTGTGAAAGTGGTTTTATCCAGTGGTTGCCTCTTTGGGGTTGGTAGATGTGGCCCTGAGAGGAACATGAAGGAACTTTTTGGGTTATAGAAGTTTCATTTATCTTCTGGAGTGTTGGTTACATGATATGTACATCATAGTTTACTAAATTGAATTCTTAAGATTTGTGTGTTTTTAATCTGTGGAAATTACTCCTTAATATGATTAGTTAACAACAAAGTGGTTGTTAAGGTCCCAACAGGAAACAGATAAACATTCATTTTTGTAATTTAAAGAGAGTTTAATAAAACTCTAAAATAAAATAAAAGAGAGTTTAATAAAAAGAGTTTAATTGATGCTTACAAAGCATCAATAGGGTATAGCACTCTAGAGCTGGAATTTAAGTTCCCCTTAATACTCCTATAATGAAGAGGCAAAGGAAGGGAGAAGTTACCAGAATGTGATATGCCAAATGAAGAAGACCATTGAGGCAGAAGTTGGAATCTCTGGTCAATGGCTATACATAGTACATCTCAACCCTATGGTGCAGGAACTGGTAGAATAAATGCCCTAATCTCAAGTTCATCCTTCCCTCCCTCTGAACTCCTTGGACATAGCTAACCAGAAACCTGAGAGCAAAAAAGCCAATATACATAGTCTATACAACTCGGTCTCATAGGACATAGAAATAGAGTAGAGAAGGATGGAGAACAGATCTGGAGGGGCAATCAGTAGCCATCCAGCATCGGGTTTTCTGTTTTCTCTGAATTAATTCACATGTGGACACTGCCCCTCCTATAACTCTTTAAAATGTAAGGAAAGTAAGGCAAGATTATGGCATGTATAATAGTTTATGGAAAGCCTGAGGATAACAGAGGGGTTTACAATGAAGAAAAAGCCATTTTAAAACCTCAGTTTGGCTTTCCCAGCTCCTGAGCGCATTGCATTGGCCATGCCTTATACAGAGAGTGCCTCACTGCCTTCCTTCTCAGCCCCAGCCATGTTGTGTTGAAAGGGCCAGTCCATCTCCCCCCAGGGGTTGTTTCCTTGACCACTTCCTCCATGTCCGAAATCTGAACCTACTTTCCCAAGAGAGAGGGGGATTCTTTTCCTTTTCTGTTTCCTTTCTTATCCAGGCTGACCAATAGTGGGTGTTAACCTTAAAAGTAAAACAGCCATTTTTTTTTTTTTTAACCAGCAAACTGGGTTTATGTGTGACTAGCAGAGAGAATGCAATTCAGGATGAGCTATGGCAAACAAGGGGAAGTCTGGAGATCAAAAGAGAGGAGCATTTATAGAGAAAAGCAGGAAATTGGAGGGCTCCTTCAAATGAAGTCTATAGGAGGGAAGCAAAAGCACAGGGTGGTGATAGTTTTCTCACTGGCTAAGTTTAGGTATTTCTTATTGGCTAATCTTGTTGCTGGATAGGGAGAAATTCTTCCTTCCTCCTGCAGGGTAACAAGTAGGCTTGTTTCTGCTGGGGTCTGCAACTGACCATGAATATTAGGGTGTGAGATCTCCCCCTTCTGGCTTCTTTACTCCATTTTAAATGAGTTATTATTTATTCAGTTTTGGATGGGAATATTCATTGTTTTTTTTTAAAGATTTTATTTATTTATTTGTCAGAGAGAGAGAGAGGGAGAGAGAGCAAGCACAGGCAGACAGAATGGCAGGCAGAGGGAGAAGCAGGCTCCCCGATGAGCAAGGAGCCCGATGTGGGACTCGATCCCAGGACGCTGGGATCATGACCTGAGCCGAAGGCAGCTGCTTAACCAACTGAGCCACCCAGGCGTCCCGGGAATATTCATTTTTATTTGAAGAAACCATTATCCTCATTATAGGTAGCGGTCTGGCAATGGTACATACACTTCTAGTCAGCTCTGGTCAGAAATGTATGTCATGAGCTCCAGAAGTTCTAGATGATGAGGGGTCATGTCAGGTTTGGGAAGAATACCAGTACAGCAAGGCTAGGCCAGGGCCTAGAAGAAGGTAGCAGGGGCTAGGACTGTTACCTTGAGGTCTGCAGGTGGGTACTCAGGGCCTCTCAAGAGTCCCAGGTTGGAAGACCTTGGATTAAATTCCATGTTTATCATTTGGCAGCTATGTGACCTTGGGCAAGTGACGTAATTTCTATCATTTCCATTTTTTCCACCTCCCCCTCATTTTTTTAGAGAGATTATGTGAAAATGTACATGAAAACACTATAAAACTCTATGGTCTAAATGAACATAAGCGTTTCCTTTTTTGTAACTGTCAATCTTTTTCTGTTGCCACAGTAGTCACTCCCATCATGTCATGCAGTAGTTTTCAGGGGCAAAAGCAAGCACGGGCTGGGGTGGGGGGGAGGTGTGAGGAAATACATGCCTAAAGGTATATTGTGATGGAGAGCTTATAAAGCCCTTCATGGAGATTTTGATACAAGGTTACTCTCCTATATCTCACTGAACAGGATCATTTCTAGTTGAGGGCCACTTTCTAAGCAGAAGGTTACAAACTGGTGGACGTAGAGAGGGCTAGAAGATTTGTTTTGTTTGGCTTTCAGAAAATTATGAAGATTTAAAATTAGATATCAGAATTTTAAAATCAATAGATTTCATATGACAAAATAATGTCTGTCTTCTCTTGAAATAGAGAATTTTTGGCAGAACGAATCCTACATTCTCAAATGCCAAAATTTGGCTGGAGCCAAATAGTGACTTCCCCTTAACAAGCAGCATACAGTCGTCCAGCTGTTGTCACCTATTTGTGTCACCTGCCCCTTGACAATGAAGTTTGTCATCCTTGGTCTAGACTATCAAGGAATCATTGCTACTGCAGCCAGAAGGAAGCTCAAGCTGTCACTGAGACCTGGCTTTGCTTTTAGTCAGGTCAGGTTTTTATTTCCCCATTTATAGCAGATGCCTCCTGGTTCAAATGATACGCCCAGCCTTACCCAGGTTGGGGCAATGGAGGAGACTGAGCAGAATTGAGGTCAACTCCCTCCCAGTGAAGAGCCTTTTCCTAGCACAGTGTGTTCCTTCTCAAAGAGCGTATCACAGTTTCTGAAGCCCAGTCCGTGGAGCCATTGTGAGGAAAGGTCAAACCTTAGATGAACGAGGTTTCTGGACTGCAATGCTTCCAACACCGGAACACACACAAGTTCTCGTGTGGCTGACCTTGAGCCCAGCCGCCCAGCTCTACTGGAACAAACGTGAACTTCAGAGCAGGGCCGGAAGGGCTGTGAGTTTGGATCAGCTAGTGTCCTTGACCCTTTGGCAAGGATCCCAGACTGAAGAAACCCTCTGGGTTTCTTGGTGTGGGATGGGGAAGAAAGATGACGGAGGGGAAGGAGGGGAGAAATACAGAGTATAGCTGTTTTCTTTTCTCCCAGAAATTGAGCATTTGTGTTCCTGGGCCACATGTGTGCTGTGAGGTTTTCATTTTCTTTCTTTTTTTCCAGCTCAGGGATTGGTGTGTTGCTGTATTGCTGAGTGTTTGTTTTGGCTGCTAGAGGAAGTATTGACAAAGGAAGTGGTAGAACAAACATAATTTTGTAAGCAGCCAGCCTGAGAGGAACAATAAAGCAGAACTGGAGACAGCATGTCGGGTTTGAGATTCTCGGGGACTGTTTAATGCCGGCATCCCGGGGCTTGCAGCCACTGAGGAGTGGGAATGTGGGGGCTTTTAGAGCAACAGGGGATTCTGTAGAGTTGTGCTTTGCAATTCTGTTTCCGTGCTGTGGTGGATGCCTTCTCTGGGCCTCCGCTTCTCCACTGCCCCCCACCATTTCCTCCCATGTGTTAAATATTAGAGCCACAAGCCTTTTCTAAGGAGGGGATAGTCTGTAGCAGCAAAATGGTGTGTGTGTGTGTGTGTGTGTGTGGTTAAATAATAAGATTATAATACGGAGTTAAGAAGAGGATCCCATAAAAATTTGGTGTTATCTTTAGGAATTTTAAAAACACCTGAAGACTGTCAAAACCCCAAGTGATTATTTCGTGAAATCTGGAAAGAATACTCTTTTACTTTCCACCTGTCTATACACCAGCTAGGTTTGGGAGGAGACTTTTCACACATTCAAGTGATAGTACCAAGGGATCTTGGTGGGCTTGAGAGATAAGTTCAAGAACTCACTGTGAATGGTAAATATACATGCAGCATCATGGATATATGTTGAAGAAACCCCCTTTGCTGTAGATTTAGAAAATGGATCAGGGCACATCAGAGGGGGCTGAGGTACAGTCCCTGCCAGAGACAGGGGACAGAATGACATACACTTTGATTTTTTCCCAATGGTGAGAAATGAAAAGGTGGATGAAATCCCATGTTTGCATGATTGCTGGGAGTTATTAAGTATTGAGCCTTGACTTAGACTGAACACATTCTCTGGGCCTCTGGGTACAAATGTTCCTTAAAATGTTGATTTTTCTGAAGCATTTTCTGCAGCTAAGAAAAAGATATATCTTTTTCTCTGGAATAACATTAGAAGGCCACCTAGATATTAGGTAACAGCTCTGCATGAAAAGCTGTATTGTTATCTTCGAAAGACTAGATTAGCTCAAGATTTATAACATACTTTTATTTTTCTTCTGCTTTCATAAGGTAATTAGGGAAGAGGGTGAGGTGGTGAGAGCAGATGTCAGAGAGTACTAGGAATTTACAGGAAATATCATTACTTTGTAAAACTGTAGCATGTTTGTGGTCATTTAGGCCACTCAGATGTGTAAAGCCTCTGGTTCACTACTGTTTCTCAGGGTAAGGTCTTTTTCCCCATGTAGGTCTGGGCAAATGGAAAGATGGAAGTGCTATGTAGGTTGGATGGAAAGGGAGGTTGTGAATGTACAAGTCAATAAATGTGTGAAATGTATCTCTAAATGGGTATCAGTTTAAATTTATCTCTAAGTGGGTATGAGCAGGTGTGCCTAGCTGACTGGTTTTTGACACTTTTAGTTTTCTGGATCTCTGCTGAAACTGTCACCTTGGAAGGCAGCTGTACCTTATGCTTAAAGGTATCTGGAGCTCCTGCTGATTGTTCTGCATGAGGAGAGGATAGCTTTAGTACTGTCTCTTGACTGTTCTCTTGAATTTTCTTTTTTTCCCCATCTTTTTGATGGGGAAACTGACAAACTGACAAATAACTGACAAATAAAAATTGTGTGTATTTAAGATGTAAAATTTGATGTTTTGACACATGAATACTCTTCAGTTTCCATGTTATAAAACACAGAGAAATATCTTTTGGGAAATTAATATTTTTCTTCAAGTGTACTGGCATCTATTTAATATTTGAGTTAATGAGGGAGAAAAAGGGACTTTCACCAAAGAATGTGGAAACAGATTCTGGCACAAGCTCTGGGGAAAAAAAAAACCCCAAAAACAAAACCCAACTTATTTTTGCTGGGCTGTTGGGAAAACCACATACCATCTCTGTACTTTGTTTTCACCTTTTCGTCTCTGTATCATGGAAAGATCTTATTGCAGCATATATTTTCTGAGATGGTCCCAATTTTGAACATTTATAGTGCCTATAAATCATTTAAATGCCAAAGAAATGCCAATATTTTATCATTTTAGTATCAATATAGTGTGACTTAGAATAATTTTTTTATGATACTCTTCTGGGCCTTTTAAAATTTTTTTAAAAAATCAGCTTTGTTGAGATATAATTCACATACCATAATATTCACTCATTTAAAGTATTCAGTATATTCACAAAGTGTGCAACTGTTATTGCAATCTTAATTTAAAATGTTTCATTATCTCATAAAGAAATCCCTTAGCAGCCATTCACCATTCTCCTCTACCTCCAGCCCATGGTAACCACTAATCTAATTTTTCTCTCTGTTAATTTACCTATTCTGGGCATTCCATGTAAATGGAATCATACATATGTAGTCTTTTGTTTCTAGCTTCTTTCTTTAAGCATTATGTTTTTCAGATCCCTCCATGTTGTAGCATTTTTTATTTTTTTTATTTTTTATTTTTTTAAAGATTTTATTTATTTATTTGAGACAGAGAGAGAGAGTATGAGAAGAGGGAGGGTCAGAGGGAGAAGCAGACTCCCTGCCAAGCAGGGAGCCCGATGTGGGACTCGATCCCGGGACTCCAGGATCATGACCTGAGCTGAAGGCAGTCGCCCAACCAACTGAGCCACCCAGGCGCCCTCATTTTTTATTTTTGAATAATATTCCATTATATGGCCATCCTACATTTTATTTATTTTTTCATCAGTTGAGATGTTGGGTTTTTTTTTTTTAACTTTGGGCTGTTATGAACAACGCTGGTATGAACATTGATGTATAAGATTTTGTATGGACATATGTTTATATTTCTCTTGGAAATATACCTAGGAGTGGGCTTGCTGGGTCATATGGTAACTATATTTGGCTTGTAGAGGAGTTTCTAGAGAAGGCCAGGACCTGCAGCCTGGTGACCTCCTCAGTGGTTACATAGCCCTTGTCATCAAGAACCTTTACAAAATGTGTCAGATAGCCGCTAAGGTGACACCTCGTTAAGCCTGCCTTCTGGTGCTCACATTTTTGTGTAATCTCCTCCCTTTGAGCTGGGTAGGAACTTTGACTTGCTTCCTACCAATAGGATATGACAATCATGGTGGGATGTTCCTTTGGTGATGCTATATTAGGTAAGACTCCATTTTAACAGACCAGAGACTTTCCTTGAGGGTTTGAAGTAAGTAGGGATGCTCAAGAAACCCATGTAGCAAGGAATTGCAGGTGGCCCCAGGATGTAAGGGTAACCATCAACAATACAGCTGTCAGTCGTACAGCCACAAGGAGGAGAATTCTGCCACAACTGGAATGAACTCAGAAGTAAATTCTTTCCCAGTTGAGCCTTTGATGAAAATGTAGTCCGGGTAATACTTGAGTGAAGCCTTATGAGATGCTAAGCAGAGGACCCAGCTAAGTAGTGTCCAGATCCATGGAAACTGAGATAATGAGTATGTGGTATTTTAATGCAGCTAAGTTTGAGGTAATTTGCTATGCAGCATTAGAACAGTAATTCAGGTTTAGGATTTGGTTCCATTATATAATCTGAGCTGGGTGCCACTGAGTTTATTTGTCAAGGGAAATATCCTCTTTATTTATTTTTTGATTATCATAAAAGGACAAACTGCTGTAGAAGTTCAGGTGTGTGCTTGGTAGCTATGAAGAGACTGTGTCTGAGGTATAATTTCTAAAATGGGAAAAGGATAATGGTGGAAATAAACAGTTCCGTTCTCCCTCCTTGACTGGAATGGGATACGTGCATTTCTAGAAACTTCCTTCCAAGGAGAAACATAATCAGAATAATAGTAACTTACATAATGAGTACTGCCATTTATTAGGGAGTATAGCAGTGGGAGGATTAACATGAACTTGAGGTCATGCTCTGATAGAGTTATGGAATCTTTCTAATTTGACTAGCCCTCTATGCAGACATAAGCTTAAAACTTGATACTAGCTTTCCCTTGCACTTCATTAGCCACATGATAACCAAACAATCCCAGCATGTTGAACATCACTTCTATTTTTAGAACCCAACTAGGACTATTCTATCCTTCTTAGTCATCCATTTCTATATTTAACAACTCTTACAATCAGACTTTTTAACTTACAGCTCGCATAAATCCTTTCTTCTGCAGTTACAGCCTGTGTTCTTCCATACCTGCCCCTGGACAGATGGGAACACCTGATTATATGAATCTCTTCAGATGGCCTTTGTCATACCATTTTGTTCTGTTACATTTAATTTCTTACTGGTAAAGTGAAGAGAGTGAGGTGGATTTTATTCTGTAGCACAGAGACACATGTGAAATGCTTTTTACTTCCTCTGTGTTCTTACTTTAATTTCAAACACTGAATGGATGACTCAGTGTGCAGTAAATAATATAAAAAGTCATGCCACTTCTAACATACAGCTAGATAACTAACCAGACTCACCTCAGATGACTTGGAAGTTTGCTAGTTAGGGGAACAAAGTAGTCGAAAGTGATAGGAAATGAATGTCTTATAACCAGTGGAATGGAATATTGAATCATCACTGAGATTTCCATCTTCCCATATCTCATGTTAATTGTTTCATAAAGAAGCCAATCATTGTTTTGTTAGGAATAGAATCAGCTGTCTTTCTCCTTATAGTCACAACAGTGCTATCTATATTCTAGCCATAGTGAACAGAGATATAATGGATGGAATCTTTTTTTTTTAGGTAAATGTACATTATGGAACAAGTTTTTCAGGAAGCAACCAAACATTATTTGGACATGGTAAGGGCAGCTCTTCCCATGAATAGGGTCTTAACATTTTTCTTTGTTTTTACTTTTTATATTGATTAAAAAAATGTGTGATCACACTCTTATAGAACAAATGGGGATGATGTTTATATTTACATAGTTGATTTCATTTACTTTTGACCATTATTTTCATTTACGGTTATCAGAAAAACATTTTTACCTCTTTGCCATGCTGGGACATTAGGTTGTGATGTTGTCTTATTTCCCCATTCTATTACCCATAGCTCTACAATATTTTACTATAGAAGTCTTTGGGTCTGTACTTGGTGTTCTCCATTTATCCCTCTTGGTAACTTGTGGGCGGGAATTTTCCGGATGGCAAATACTATCTTGGCTGTTCTTTATAATGCCTGGCTCCTTGGTCCTCTTGAGTTGGGAATATCAGTTGGTCACGCCTTGTCTCTGTAATTGTAATTCCACATACTTCACAGAACCTTTTTATAAAGGCATATTCCTGTTCATTTGGACCCAAACAGAATTAGTAAATGTTACATTACAGTTATAAATTATAAAATGTTATGTAAAGCAAGGTTTTAAAAATAAGTATACCAGGCATATGTTGTCATGAGGATTAAATTGAGATAGAGCTGATTCTAAACATTTTGCTGTTTTTCTCTTTGTCCTAAATATAGGCTATGCTAGGTAATTTTCATACCATTGGCCCTGCCTATTCCAGTTCATTCTTTGCTGTTACTTGTTGTTCATGTGTTAAATACCACATTAACACCTCCCTGTTACTTCCACAAGAGACAGCATGACTTAACTGATTTTCAACGTGCTTCACCTCTTGGGACTTTGTGGACATCAGACTCTGTTTAGCATTATTTTGCTTCTGAATTATCCTTTTAAGTGTCTCTGCTCAAGTGTCTTTTAAATTAGAGGCAAGTTGAGATAGTACATGCCCCAGTTATTCTTGTTTTACTCAGAGTTGCTCATTCTCGCCTTCATCTAAGAATCATGCCCCTTTGTTTTATGTTTGTTTTGTGCCAGCCATTGTGTTGGGTGCTCAGAATACAAAGATGAATAAAACATTATTCCCTGACCTGGAAGAACTTTTAAAGATGGAAAGAGGCATGCAAGCACATCATTATGACATGATTTAAGTGCTCTAGCAGGACTAGGAGCCCTGAATCAGCCTGGAAGGGTCAGAGAAGGCAACACGTCATTTGGGTCCTGATGGATGGATAAGGATTTAGCTGATGTGTAGGTATGAGGGGTTGGCGGCTGCAGAAATGATTTCTAGACTGAGGAAATGGCATGAATAACAGTGTGGAAGCAAGAAAGACCATGGTTGGCTTGGAGAATAGTGAGAAGTAGGGTGTGACTGCAGTGTAGGGTGTGTGTGTGAGTGTGAGTGATGGGCTCTGGAAGATGAGCTGGGGTGGGGGAAGTTTGGAAAGAGAGGGAGATGTTGTAGGCTGGGTGTGGAATTTCTAACTTGATTTTGTAGCAATGGGGGACAGTGGAGGTCTTAAATAGAATAGTTAAGTTACATGATAGGGAGACAGTGCACACAGAGGTGTATAGATTAGACTTGAGAGGGAGGCCCTAAAAAAGTCAGCTAATGCAGCAGCCATGGAATCTTCTAGTAGTAAAATCTGACTATGAGGCTCTTGCAGTTAGACTGAGAATTAAGTCAAGGGAAAAGCAATGCAGAGGAGGGGCTGCAGCTGAAAAACTTTTCAGAGGTAGAATTGTCAACGATGTGACTGATGGGGTGAGAATGAGGAAGAGAAAGTGAGGGTAAAATTAATATCAAATGTATGTAATCAAGTAAATGGCTAAGTGCTAATAATTAAGTAAAGCGTAATTCCAGATTATGGACTTCATGAAGGCAGAATAATGCTTGTTTTGATCCTGTGTTACATAGTACAGCATTTGGCAAATAGTTGATGTTCCACAAATAGTTACTGAATGTTGTAAATAGATATGAAAATGGCTAACAAGGAAAAATGCCTGCTATCCTGAAGGCATATGAAAAATGGCCTAAGCTGGTCTGGGGGACAGGGAAAGCTCCTGAGGAAATGCTATTTAGGCTGATCTATAAAGCAGTTGTCATGGTGACTAAAGGCAAAGGAACATCATGTGAAGAGACCCACAGGCAAGAGGGAAGCTGGTTTGGTTCTATAATTGAGAGAAGTCTAACAAGGATCAGTAGGCACTGATGGGACCAGAGTGTTATATGATCTATTGTGCTGCATAAAAATGACTCTAGAACTTAGTGACTTAAAACAACAGACACCTATTATCTTATAGTTTCTGTGGGTCCGGTATCCAGGAGTGGTTTAGGTGGTGATTCTGACTCAGGGTCTCTCACGTGGTTGCAATAAAAATATTGGCTTGGATGGCAGTCATCTGAAGGGTTGACTGAGGTTGGAGCATTTGCTTGCAAGAAAGCTCTTGCCTATGGCTGTTGGTTGAAATCTTGAGTTCTTCACTGGCTATAAACTAGGGACCTTGATTCTTTACCACATTGAGTCCACAGGGTTGCTTATAACATGGCAGTTAATTTTTTTCCAGATAAGTGATTTGAAAGAGAGAGAAAGCCAAAAGATATAATGACTTTTAAGATCTAGCCTCAAAAGTGATATGTCATCACTTCTGTATGCTGTTGGTCACACACACCAATACTGATACAATGTGGGTGGGCTACATAAGGATGTGAATACCAGGAAGCTAAGGTCATTGGGACCACCTTATAGGCTGGCTACCACAAGTGGTAATGACACAAAGGCTAGATGGAGTAGGGTTTTTAGGCCATATTATGGGTCTTAGCCTTTATTTTAAAAACAATGAGAAGACTTAAAGGGATTTCCAGCAGGGTCCAGAAATAGGACTGGAGATTTAGGGGGCAAGACTACTCCCTGAAGGGTGTAGCAGAGTGGCAAGGTGGAAGCATGGCCTTATTTCTAAGGTCTGAGTGCGTATTTGTTCATTCAACCAATATTTATTGTAGAGGTTGGATGTGCCAGGATATTTGTCAGGTATGAAAATGCAGAGGTGACAAGACCTACTCATGCCCTGACCTCCTGGGCCTTATAGTCCAAGGGCAAATAGAAGTTAACAAATGGGAGTTGTACTCCAGCACAGTGTATTCTGTAATAAAGCACAGGTTTCTATGAGAGCATTTAGAAGGGCACATTACTCATTTGGGAAAGGAAAAGACTCCTGGAGGAGGTGCCATCGAAATAAGGACCTAAAAGATGAGTAGGCAAATAGTCATATTCATACATGAACGTAAGCCAGGAAATGAGAAAGCAAATGGCTTGTTTGGGGGAACCAAACTAGTTCAGTGTGTCTGGAATCTTTATTGAAGGTGGATGTGGGTGGAAGGGTGAGTTGTATGAAGATAGTGTGGTAACTGGGATACATCAGGATGAGCTCTTGGTTCTTGTTAAGGAGTTTGGACTTTGGGGGAGAAAGAGGAGTTTTCTAAAGGGCTTTAAGAAGAGAATGGATACTTTAGAATGAATACCTTGGCTGTAACATAGAGAATAACTTACAAGCGGCAAATTTGGAAGTTGGGAGAGGAATTTAGAGGTTATGATAATAAAACACATGTGAATTGATGGTGGGTCAGGTTGGGGTGAGTAAGAATTGGACTTAAGAGATATTTAAGAGGAAAGTTGCAAGAATCTCTTGATTATTTGGTTGGAAGGTGAGGAAGAGGAAATCTAGGGTAGTATCCAGGATTATGGCTTAACCGTCTGAGTTCTGGATGGGGACTAAGACAGCCACAAAAGAAGCCAAAAAGGATATGATGATCAGAACTTTAGTAGAAGTTCTGGC
Organism: Enhydra lutris kenyoni; assembly: GCF_002288905.1. Classification (NCBI taxonomy): domain Eukaryota; kingdom Metazoa; phylum Chordata; class Mammalia; order Carnivora; family Mustelidae; genus Enhydra; species Enhydra lutris. The sequence continues at coordinate 7,065,852 of NW_019154088.1, read as the reverse complement.
CTGGGTCTCTCTGATCATTTACTGAGATTCAACTGTTGGGGGAGAAGGAGATCAGTTAAGGTTGGCTTTGTCAAAATCTTCTGAAAGTTGTATCTCGGACCCTGCAAAGAGGGAGCTTACAAATGTAGAGTAGCTTCTTCTTACTAGGGAGTTTGGAGGGCAGGAAATAAATAGTTCTTAAGAGTTGTAAGGATTTGGTCCAACTCAAGGGCAAATGAATAATGAACTCTTATATACCCCAGAAGATAATGGAGTAAATTCCATGAGATTTTATATGGTAGGAAAGGGAAAGTCAATTCTTATCTGGGATATTTTGCCAAAAACATTCTGTAACAGCAAATTTTCCACAAAAGGAAACTACATCCTTTTTATTGGTATAAAATGCATATCATTTCCAGGCACTATGAATGCATATCAGTTATTCAGTACTTTTCTCTGCAAGGTTCTTAGTTCTGAGAGAGTTGAATTAGTGATGAAACCCATTTTACAATACCAATTTCCCAAATTACACTTCTTGGAAGAGTAAATTATCAGCAGGAAGCCACTGTGTGTGTGTGTGTGTGTAGATATACATAATACCAGCTCTAATTGAGACCTCATTGACATTGGGGGTCAAGAGTTAAAATTATGTCAAACACAGAGAGCCAAATAACTTTCCATTTGACTCCCTCTTCTCCTCACTTTATCCTAGATCATTACTACTCCCACCACTCCTTTTATATACCCAAGCTAGTCTGATTCATCTGCTTCTCCTTCCTTCTTTCCTCCTACAGAAACTGCTAAAATTATTTTCTATTGAGTTATATCAGTATTTCTGTAGAACTCAAAGCTCCACCTTTAGGTTCCATTGAGTATAGGCTCAAAGATGAGCTTTTATTTGGATGATTTTTCTGACTTTTCTTGTTTTCCTTTTTTGCTTGTGTCAGAGAAGTTCTTTGTGGTCCATTCTGTGACTTTATGAAAGATGTTTTTGGAGTTCAGTAGCACTTGCTGTTTTGCACCAAGTGAGCTGAAGACCCTTTCCAGGAAGAAAAGGTAGTTTTCTTCAACTGTTCGTTGCCCTGTTTTTTGCCTCTCACTTTTCTCCCATCACTGCTCTGTAGACTCCATTTCTCACTAATTATTAATGCTTGATGTCCTGCCCTTTTGGAGGAAGCCCTTTATGCTTCTAGAATTATCTGGACTGTTTTTTTTTTCCTTCAAAATGTAACTCTGCAGACAGACTCTGTGCTGTACTCTCTTCCAAAATATTTGTGTTTGAGACATTTCATAGAAAAATTAATCCATGAGCAAAAGCGAGTTTGAACAGGTAGATGCATTTGCTGAGAATTATTGATAGGAATGTCAACACTGGTTGAGCCAGTCACTCAAGTCAGAGGTTTGTCCCATTGAGCTGCCATATGATGAGGCTCAAACAGGATGAATTAATGTGAAGTTAGCAACTCATTTCTGAACTCTTAAGCTCACTTGCTCAGCCTGTTACCTATGAAACTGGTTTTTAGAGCTATCTTTAACAAATGCACAGACAAAAATAATTCTGTTAAACACCATTTAGTCATAATCACCACTGACCTTAAATATCTTTTAAGGTGTCTCCGTATGATCAAGTTTTTTCTCATTTTACTGTTGAAGAAAGTAAAAAATAGGGGGTTAAGTGACCAGATCTAGTTACTATGTTACACTGAGTAAGAGATGAGATAGTTGGAGAAACCAGTTTTTAAAAATTGTAGCTTAATATTGGATCCCCTTAAAACATCCTAAATTAAAATTTTTCTTTTCCTTCAACAGCAAATGTTTATTGAGTACTTATTTGCAAGGTACTATGCCATTTGTTAAAGACAAAAGAAGTAGATACTATCTGCAAGAATCTAGTAGCTGTGGAGATCCTGGGGATAATGATGTACTCAGAAAGAAATAAAATGAGTCAGTGTATGTTAAAGATGGCTCTAATGTGCAAATACTATGATCAAGCATGTCAGGGTGATTAGGAAAAGGATTCTAAAAAAGGTGGAGATAAGAAATGAGAAAAGATCCTCGTGTACCATCCTCCAGACTGGTAGATAGAAGTGCATGCTGGTAGGAGGGTTCTGGAGACTAGGTGACCATTTTGGTTGAAGAAGGGATTTACATAGGATAATTGTGGGAGCTTCTCATCTAGAGGTTAGTAGGCCTGACTGCAGAGTCTTTAGTAACAAAATGAGGCAAACTTTCCTCTGGAAGTTACTAACAAGCTCCTGAAGATTTTGGACAACAAAATGTTAGCTTTTCAAAATATATTTATGGAGTGACAATTATATGTCAGACACTATTCTAGTATAGGATGCAATATCAAGTAAGACAAGAGTCGGTACTGTCACCAAGCTTGCAGATTAGTGGAAACAGACAAGTAGACAGGCATCTACAAAATGGTATGATAATTCTGCAATGAGACAAGTATAGGTAGACCTGGAAACACATAGAGGAAGGAGCCCTAACCCAGGATTAAAGGATTAGGAAAGGCTTCCTGGAGGAATGCATTGTTGAACTAAGTTTTTCAAACACATGTTTTACTTTCTCTGAAAAAATAATATGCTCATATTTTAAATATCAAACTGTTGTCAGGACAATGAAGTAGTTGTCCACCTGGCAGTAATGAGCTGGAGATATCTGTCCCCCAGCCCCTTCCGCTGTTGAAGTGATGTCAGAGAAAGCCAGGTAAAAGAGAGTCTTATAACATCATACCAAATACCAAATTTTAATTTTAAAAAAATCACTCATTAAAAACCAGGAAAACCTCCTACTAAATGAGAAAAGACAATCAAAAGATGCCAAAACTGAGATGAAAAAAACAAAACAAAACACTAGAATTATCTGCCAAAGATTTTAAGGCTGTTATCATAAAAATCCTTCAGAATAATTATGAACATGCATGAAATAAATAAAAAAAACCTTCTCAACAAAGAAATAGAAGATATAAAGAAGAAAGAAATAGAAATAATGCAACTGAAAGATACAGTTACTGAAATGAAAAGCTCAGTTGATGGTCTCAAAAGAAGAATGGTGAGGTCAGAGGAAAGAATCAGTGAACTGGAAAACAGATCAATAGAAATTATCTTATTTAAACAACAGACAATGAACAACGTAAACAGAGCATCAGAGACCTGAGGGACTATAACAAAAGATGTAACACAGTGTCATTAGAGACCTGGAAGAAAAGGAGAAAAAGAGCAAGATTTTAGAACTATCTGAAGAGATAATGGCTGAAAACTTTCTAAATAATAGCAAAAACCAAACCAAAACAAATTCAGAACTTAAAGATTCAAGAAGCTGAGTTAACCCTAAACAGGATATACCAGAAGAGGCACTAACATACATCACAATCATACTTATGAAGGACTAAAGACAGAGAAAAAACTTGAAGGCAGTGAGAGGGAAATGACACCTGACCTGTGGGGGAAGAACAATTTGAATGATAACAGTTATTCATCAGAAACTGTGCAGACGGGGTGCCTGGGTGGCTCAATGGGTTAAAGCCTCTGCCTTTGGCTCAGGTCATGATCCCAGAGTCCTGGGATTGAGCCCCACATCAGGCTCTCTGCTCAGCAGGGAGCGTGCTTCCTTCTCTCTCTCTCTCTCTCTCTCTGCCTGCCTCTCTGCCTACTTGTGATCTCTGTCAAATAAATAAATAAATAAATAACTTAAAAAAAAAAAAAAAGAAAAGAAACTGTGCAGACAAAAGAAACAAATACAGTATCTATCTTAAGTGCTGAAAGAAAAGAACTGTCAGCCCAGAATCCTATATCCAAAAAAAATATCCTTCAGGAATGAAGTGGAAATTAAAACAATTTTGGATGAAGGAAAACTAAAAGAACTTGTTGTCAGTAGACCTAACCTAAAAGAATAGCTTAGGAAGTTTGTTTTTTTTTTTAAAGATTTTATTTATTTATTTGACAGACAGAGATCACAAGTAGGCAGAGAGGCACGCAGAGAGAGAGAGGAGGAAGCAGGCTCCCCGTGGAGCAGAGAGCCCGATGCGGGGCTCGATCCCAGTACCCCAGGATCATGACCTGAGCTGAAGGCAGAGGCTTTAACCCACTGAGCCACCCAGGCGCCCCATAGCTTAGGAAGTTTTAATTATCCTTTCTTTTTCCTTTCTGCCAGAGGAATTATTAAAAAAAAAAACAAAAACCTTAGAACATCAGGGAGGAAGGAAGAATATGGTAAGCAAAAATACAGGTAAATACAATGACTTTCTTTCTGTTCTGGAGTTCTGTAATATATTTGGTGGTTGAAACAAAAATTATAACACTTCTGACAAGATTCTCAGTGTACATAGAGGAGTTATTTAAGATAATTATAATAAAAAGAAGAGGACAAAAGGCCAAAACAGTGGTAAGTTTTCTACACCTTATTCAAACTGGTAAAAGGACTAGTAGACTATATTGTGTATATATTATGCAATATATTAGAGCAACCACTAATAAAGTCTGTACACAGAGATATACTCAAAAATACTATAGGTCAGAATGGAATTGTAAAAAATGTTCAAGCAATTCACAGGATGCAGGAAAAAGTAAAAAAAAAAAAGAAAAAGAAAACAAAAAAATGACATAATAAATATGAGCCCTAACATATCAATAATTATATTGAAATAAGCTGTCCAAATGCATCAATTAAATGACAGCTATTCATAGAGTGAATTGAACAACTTGATCAAACTACATGCTGCCTATGGGAGACTCACTGAAATTTAACAGTATAGCTATATTAAAAATAAAAGGATGCAACAAGAGATAATATGTTAACATTAATTGAAAGTAAGCAGGAGTGGCTATATTAATATCAGATAAAGTGTATTTCAAAGCAAAAAAAAATTACTAGAGAAAGAGAGGGATATTATGTAATTTAAAAGGGCCAACCACCAAAAAAATCCTGTGGCAGTCTTAAATATGTATGCACCAAACAACAGAACTGTAAAATATGTGAAATGAAACCTGATAGAACTAGAAGGAGAAATAAACAAATCTATAATTATAGTTGGAGACTTTAACATCTCTCTATATAATAGAAAAACTAGACAGAAAATCAGCTAAGATGTAGAAGAACTCATTAGTACCATCAATCAAATGGATCCAGTTGATACTTACAGAACACTCCTCCCCAAAACAGCAAAATACATATTCTTTTCAGGTGCCCAACATATGCTAAGATAGATCATATCCATGGCCATAAAAGGAAACTCAACAAATTTGAGACTGGAAATCATGCAAAATGTGTCCTCCGACCTCAATGTAATGAAAGTAGACATAAATGACAAAAAGATAAGCATGGGAAACTTCTGAATAATCCTTAGGTCAAAGAGGAAGTTTTAAGGGAAAAAAATATTTTAAAAAGTAAATTTGAAGAAGTGAGTGGGAGGAAATCAGAGGGGGAGACAAACCATGAGAGACTGTGGACTCTGAGAAACAAACTGAGGGTTTTGGAAGGGAAGAGGGTGGGGGGTTGGTTGAGCCCGGTGGTGGGTATTATGGAGGGCACGTATTGCATGGAGTGTGGGTGTGGTGCATAAACAATGAATTTTGGAACACTGAAAAAAAAAATTAAAAACAAACAAAAAGTAAACTGAATAAAATGAACTGAATAAAATATTTAACTGAATAAGAATGGAAATGATGGGCACCTTGGTGGCTCAGATGGTTAAGCATCTGCCTTCTGCTTGGAACCCTGGGATCGAGTCCCACATCGGGCTCCCTGCTCTTTGGGGAGCCTACTTCTCCCTCTGTCTCTCTCTCTCTGTCTCTCATGAATAAATAAATAAAATCTTAAAAAAAAAAAAAGGAAATGAAACATCAAAATTTCTGAAAGATAGCTAAAGCAGTAGTAAGAGGGGAATTTGTCTCATTAAATGCTTATGTTAGAAAAGTAGAAGAGGTTCAGGGGTATCTGGCTGGTTTGGTTGGAAGAGCATGTGACTCCTAGTCTCAGAGTCATGAGTTTGAGCCCCATGTGGGGTCTAGAGATTATTTAAATGAATAAAACTTTAAAAACAAAACAAAACAAAAATGTAAAGTAGATTAGGTTCGATTATCCAAGCTTCCACCTCAAGAATCTCCATGTTACCCCCCAAAAGAGCAAAATAAACTCAAAGCAAGCAAAAAGAAGGAAAAAAAAAGAGCAGAAATAATAAATGAAATTGAAAACAAAAAATGGAGAAAACCAATTCAATAAAGAGCTTAGTTCTTTGAAAAGATCCATAAAATTGATAAATCTCTAGAAAAACTGATTAAGAAATAAAGAGAGAAGAAACTAATTACCAGTAACAAGGATGAAACAGGATATCACTATAGACTCTACACATATTGAAAGGATAATAAAGGGAAACTATGAACAACTGTACATATAGATTTGACAGCTTATATGAGATTAACAAATTCCTCAAAAAATACAAACTGTCATCCAATATTAAAGAGTTATAATGGCCTGCAACTGTTCAAGAAATGGAATTTGCAATGGGAAATTAAAACAAAAATCAAAACTCTTCAAACAGAAATTTTCAGACCAAAATGGTTTCAAAGGAGAGTATTACCAAACGTTTAAATATGAATTAACATCATTTCTGTATCATCTTTTCCAGAAAGTAGGAGAGGAGAAAGTATTTCCTAATTCATTTTATGAAGCTAGAATTACTCTGGTTCTAAAACTGGACAAAGGTAGTACCAAAAAAGAAAACTACAGACCAATGTCCCTTATGAATATTGATGCACAAATCCTTAACAATATATTGGCAAATAGAATTCAGCAGTATACACAAATAATTATGCCCCATTTCCAAGTAGAGCCTATTTCAGGAATGCAAAGCTGGTTCAATATTAAAAAATCAATCAATGTAATCTGCCATATTAACAAGATAAAGAAGAAAAATCATACAGTCCTATCAATTGATGTAGAAGAAACATCTGACAAAATTCAACATTAATTCAGGATAAAAATTCTCCGAAAAATAGTAGTAGAGGGTAACTTTCTCCACTTCTTAAAGAACATCTATAAAAAACCTGTAGCTAACATTATACTTAGTGGTGAAAGACTGAATATTTTCTGTCAAAGATCAGAAATAAGACAAGGATAACTGCTTTCACTACTCTTACTCGACGTAGTGATAGAAGTTCTAACCAGCGCAATAAGGCAAGAAAAAATGGCATGCAGATCAGAAAAGAAGAAATGAAGCTGTCCTTATTTGCAGGTGACATGATTTTCTATGAAGAAAAGGAATGTATAAAAAAAAAAAACCCACAAAAAACGCCAAAACTTATGGGTTCATCAGGGTAGCAGATATAAGATTAACATACAAAAACCCATTGTATTTCCATATCCTAGCAATGAACATATCAACACTAAAACTAAAAATACTGTACTATTTTAAATCTAAAAAATAAAATGCTTAAGGTGCAAATGTAACAAAACACGTAAAAGGACTTGTGTGCTAAATAAAACTACAAAATACTGGTGAGTCAAATTAAAGATTAATGGCATGAAGCAACATACTTTCCTTATGGATTAGAAGATTCGACAAAGCAAAGATGTCAATTCTTCCTAAATTGATGTGCAGGTTTAAAGTACTCGATATAAAAATCCCACCAAGATATTTTTGTAGATATAGACAAAATTATTACAAAATTTATATAGAAAGGCAAAAGAACTGGGGAGATAAGACAGTTTTGGCAATGACAAAAAGCTGGAGGATTTAGTCTATGTGATTTCAAGACTTATTAATAATAGTAATAATATTGTGTGGTATTAGTGGAGGAATAGACATATAAATCAATGGAACAGAATAGAGAAGCCAGAAATAGATGCATATAAATATGTTGAACTTACTTTTAGCAAAGGGGGAAATCAATTCAGTGGAGGGAAGATAGCCTTTTCAACAAATAGTGCTGGAGTGATTGGTCATTTGTAGGCAAAAAATAAAACTTAATCTAAGTCTCCTATATGAAAATGAACTCAAAATGGATCATGGAATTAAATATAAAATATAAAACCATAAAGCTTTCAGAAAAAAAAAAAGAAAATCTTTAGGATTTAGGGCTAGGTAAACAGTTCTTAGGCTTGGCACTAAAAGCATTACCCATAAAAGGAAAATTTGATAAATTAGAATTAATCAAAATGAGAACATTTTTTTTCCTCCTTAAAAGAGCCAATAGATAGAATGAATAGGTAAACTATAGACTGAGAGAAAATAATTGGAAACCATGTATCTGACGAAAGACTAGTATCTAGAATATATAAAGAACTTCTAAAAATCAGTGGTTAAAAAAAAAATCCAATGAGGGAAAAAAGCCCATGAAGATCCATTTCACTAAAAAGGACATATAGGTGGAAAATAAACCCATGAAGAAATGTTTAACATCAGTAGCCATTAGGGAAATGCAAATTATAACCACAAGGAGGTATCACTTACACCCATCAAGATTGGCTAAAATAAAATGACATCACCAAATGCTGGTGAGGATGTGGGGAAACTGGATCATTCATTTACCGCTAGTGGAAATGTGAAATGTCACACTCAGTCTGAAAAATATTTTGGTGGTTTCTTAAAAACAAACAAACAAACAAACAAAACCCCAAAACTAAGCATGCAATAACCATATGATCCAGCAATTGTACTCTTGAATATTTACCTCAAAGAAATGAAAACTTAAGTTCACATAAAAAGCATACATGAATGTTTATAGCAGCTATATTCATAATAGGAAAAAAAAGTTAAATAACCCATAAGATTTTAATGGCTCATGGTTGAAAAATGGGTCAATAGATGAACAGGTACATCCACTCCGTGTAATACTATTTAGCAATCAAGGAATGAACTATTGATATCTGCAACAACATGGATGATTCTCCACAGAGAATTATGTTGTGTGAAAAAAACCCCAGTTTTTTAAAAGGTTACAAACTATATAATATCTTTTATATAGAATTCTTAAAATGACAAAATTATAAAAAAGGAGACTAGATCAGTGGTTTCCAGGGATTAAGTAGGAGCCAGGGGTGGGAGAGAAGTGAGCATGACTATCGTGGGGCAATATGAGAGATCCTTGCGGTGATGGAACTCTTCTGTATCTTGATGGTATCAGTATTAGTGTCTTGGTTCTGATACTATACTATAGTTTTGTATGATGTTACCATTAGGCAACACTGGGTAAAGAGGTTATCTTTACTTGGTTTTCTCTGCATTGGGTTATTTTTGGTAATCTCTGTATTATGTCTTAAACTGTATGTGAATCTACAATTACCTTAAAGCTAAAAGTTTAATTTAAGAAATTAAACTGTTTTGAGTTCGCCAAGAGAAGAGAGTAGAGAAGGGCATTCTAGAGGATGGATAAATGGAACTGTAAGTAGGTCAGCAAAACTGGTTGGAGTGTAGGACATGTGCTGGGATGGAGGGTGAAATAAGGCTGGAGTGGTCAGGCCAGGCCAAATTATAAAGTTAGAAAGAATTCTTTGTCTAAAGAATTTGAAATTTTTAAAATATATGAAGAGCCTTTGAAGAATTTTAAGTAGGAGAGTCACACAATCATATTTCTGTTTTCAGATAGTTGGAAGATGATAAGAAGTCAGACAGACCAGGGGAGATGTGGGTTTAAAGGCTTGGAGGTATAGATGAAGTATAAGAATAGAGACAGAGAATAAAGAGTAAGAAAAGGTGGAAAGATACAATTTGGAAGTGGATATGAGGCTTTTGGTTTAAAAGGTGGAATAGTTTTGGAAATAGCGAAGAATTGGATTTGGAATAGCAGTAGATTGCTGATATAGAGTGGCGGTCAAGGAACTGTGATGTCAGGTTGTGTAGGAGGACATCAGATTCACCTAGATCTTTGAATGACAACAGCACCAGAGAAGAAAGGAAGGTATTGAGATGATCCAGGTACTTAAATCAGCAAGAAATACAAGTAGTAACTAGAAAGTCAATAATAACAGTGGCAAGGGAAGGAGTGGGAGCTACAGACAGATGATATAACCCTCAATGGAGGTGTGTTTATACAAAGGTGGAGGGGTAATAGTCTGAAGGCAGCAGTGTAGAGCAAGAAAAATGTGATGGTTATCCCCATCTGAACAACCCAGGATTGAAAGTGGAAACAAACAGCTGGAGGGAGTGTTGGGGGGAAAGGTGGAAACTCAGGTGGTTGACGAAGAATGAGGATCCCTCAGAGTATCATGAGAAGGGCTGATGGATTTGTCAATAATGGGAGGATGAAAGGTGGATTTGGGGTGAATAGAGAACTGAACTGGGGAAGGAGATCAAATGAAAGACAAATGACCGGAGGAGTTTACACTTTGGGTCCTGGCAAAGGATGACAGTTAGTGACAGGCATGGCTGAATTAACTGGCATCCAGATGCTGCCTGGATTTCTGCTATCAAGTGGCTTTTTAGACTGGCAGAGGTATTAGGCCCTGGTGGTGTCTCAGACAGGATGACATTTGGTGTTTGTGTCCCAGTCAGTGGTTTGTAGCCTTCAGAAAGCAGTTTCTGCTGTAGTAAAGCCTAGTCCAATGACGGGAAGTGCAATTAGGCCAACATGAGACTGAAAAGAATTACAAGCCTTGGTAAAACTCTGGCTTTAGTAGGAAAGGTTGCTGTGGTTAAGCTTATCCCTAACATTCGAGGGACCTGGAACAAAAGGACAAATGGAGATCCCTGGCCTGTGGTTTATCCTGTTGTCTTCTTAGCCCTGATGTTGCTCTGCCCCAGGAGTCATCCTGGGGAATCCCCAGCCCACGCATCCAAGTTTTGTCCACTAAATCCTGACAGCTGTCTTGTGGCTGCCATTCAGGCCCAGAGGCGAGGACATTGTTGGCCTGGTTTTTGCTCAGGAGGTTTGTACTGGGAAATCATCCAGGCTGTCTGAGTACCCAGAACCTCAGAATTCTGTAGTTAATGGATGGTATAGTCTTCCAAATGTTTGCATATGTTGTACAATAATTGCTTTTTTAAAAAAACATAAACATATCATGGCTATGTTTATCAGTTGGTAAGCATAGACATACAATGTATTTTAAATAGTAGCACAATTTTTGCTAAGTGATAGGGTTACCATTATTTATTTAACTAGTGTTAAGATTATTTCTACTTTTTTCACTATTATAGTGTTGGAATTTACCCATTCATTTCATATATGCTTATTGAACACCTACTGTTTTAAACTATAATGAATTTTGTATCCTTTTAGCAACTGAAATTTTGGCTCTTATCTGTTACAGCAGCTCATACTTCCCTAATTAATGTTTTTAGTTTTTTAGGCAGATAATCATATCATCTGGTAAGAGTATTTTAATTTTATAAGAAACTGCCAACTGTCTTCTAAAGTGGCTGTAGCATTTTGAATTTCCACTGATTACAAGTTAGAGTACCTGTTCCTCCACACCTTTACCAGCATTTGGAGTTGTCAACATTTTTTGGATTTTGACCAGTCTAATAGGTATGTGGTGGTATCTTGTTGTTTTCTAGTCCCATTTTGACCCTCTATATTCTAATCAAAAACTGTCTTTGTCTTGAGACTCTTTACTCTAGAATTATGTATTCCACTTTCCTCCTGTCATATACTGAGATGCAGAATGAGAATAAGGAAACCTCGTAACAGAGGGAAATACAATAAGCAAGTTTAGGCTTATGGGGCAGGTGTGTGTGTGTGTGTGTGTGTGTGTGTGTGTGTGCATGTGCATGCTGAATGGGCATTGCACCTCTGTTCATTAATTCAAAAATCCCTCTAACTCTTGGAAGACAGTTCGAATATATAGAGGTTGGTAGAGTGAGGGTCTGTGAGAAAACTTGTCATTAGAGTTGGTGAATTCATAAATTATTGTATCATCTCTTTTATTATTTAATGAATAGGAATTACAAGGAGGGTGAAAGTTAGTTAAATGAGTTTCTTAGGAAGAGTAAGAATAGGGGGACTGAAGAGAAACCAAGGGTATTTGGTAACTCATTATAACATCTTGAAAACTGGGTAGGTAGATTTTGAGACCCTTTTATATGAGAAAATATACATGAAGCAAAAATCAGGTAATATTCAAGAGACTTTAATTTTGTTTTTTTTGTGTGTGTGATAGTGTGATGACCTCCCAAAGATATCCATGCTTTCATCTCCAGAACCTGTGAATATATTATGTTCTACTGCAAGAGACTTCAAAGATGTGATTAAATCAAGGATCTTCAGGTGGGGAGATTATCCTGGATTGTCTTGTGGGTCTACTGTAATCACAAGAGTCATTGTAGAAGGGAGGAAAGAGGGATGAGTTAGAAAATGAGAGGCCAAGAGCAGAGGTCAGAAAGGAGAGATGATACCCTGCAGCTCACTTCCACAAGGTGGAAAAGGATATGGATTCTTCCATAAAGTCTCCAGAAGAAATGCAGCCAGGAAAACCCATTGCAGACTTCTGACCTCCAGAGCTATAAGTGAATAAATTGCTGTTATTTTAAACCACTAAGTTTGTGGTAATTTGTTACAGCAGTAATGGGCTGTTTTACCCACAATATTTCTATCACCAAATGTGTGGGTTTTCCATACCAAGCAATTCTCTAATTCTCTGTGGACACCAATTGGGTGTCCTACAATTTAATTCATTTCTGACGCTAAATACACAGAGTACAGGCTGTACAGGTTTAGGGCTCAGATTCAAATACTGCTCTCCCTTCAGATGCCCTTCTCAAGTCCTAGGTGCATGTACTGCAAACCAACTAGTTATAAATTGGGGGTTTCCATGACCACCTCCTCAGGTTCAGTCGTTTGATAGAATAGACTGAACTCAGCTCAGCAGAGTCCTTTACTTACTATTACTATATTTTGTAGAGGATATGATAAAGGATACAAATGAACAGCCAGGTGAAGAGGTGCATTGGGCAAAGTCTAGAAGAGAAACCAACAAGGTGATTAGAGCATTGGAGATTCCAGCCCCATTCCTCCATCTCAAGGCAGGGGTGAGCTTCATCCTGAAGCTATCTAGTAGCCCACCAGGAGTCTCCTCATTAGCATTCATTCAGGTATGGTTACTGGAGGGCTGATTGTGAATAACAAAAGATATTCCTCTTACTTCTATCGCTCAGGAAATTCCAAGTGTTTCAGAAACTCCTGTGCTAGGAAGGGGGATGAAGATATCTATTTCTTATAGTCATAGCATCATAAACAGCATAAGGAATCAAGTAAACATCGTCTTAAAGTTTGGTATCTGGCAAAATAAAATTGAAAAATCTATTAGTGTGAGCTCTTGGAATCTTGATAAGTATATTTTGTTTATTTGCTATTTTCAGTTATTGTATGTTGAAATAATAGAATAGCTCATTGTGACTATCAAACTCAAAATAGGGGAGGAGAGGAAAAAATGAAGCAAGATGAAACCAGAGAGAGAGAGAGAGAGAGATAGAGAGAGAGAGAAACCATAAGATTATGACTCTTAATCGTAGGAAACAGAGGGTTGCTGGAGGGGAGGTAGGTGGGGTGATGGGATAACTGGGTGATAGACATTAAGGCAGGCACGTGATATGATGAGCAGTGGGTATTAAGACTAAAGAATCACTGACCTCTACCTCTGAAACCAATAACACATTATATGTTAATTGATTTTAAATTTAAAAAATGGAGAAAAAAATAGATTGAATTAATGAACATAGAGAGATACCAAGGCATCATGAAGGGAATTGGGTGTCTGAAAGGTCCCTAGGTGTTAGCAAGTTAGTATTGCTGAGACTAGAGCTCAAGCCTCTAGAGCTCAATGATGACCCTGTGCCTGTTATTGATGTATTGCATCTCAGCTCCAAATCTGTCCTGTGTTGTCATGCTTGATAGCTGAGATGGATCTTAGAAGCATTTCTTTCTCTACTTCCTGGCGCCATGTTAAATTTTGTCAGTAGAGGGCAAAAGAGGAACATTGCAGGTAGGGGCTTCTCTTCCAAGGGCAGATGTATTTTTGCTCCTCCTTGTTCCTGTGGTGCTTGGCTATCCTGCAGGACACCCCATGGAGGTGACCTCCAGCAGGTGTCAGTGATATCAGCTGCAGGCAGCTGCTTTCCCTGTGAGTTTTGTACCACCCTAGTGGGTGCCCTCCAGGTAAGGTCTGTGGGTGCCTCCAGCAGCTTCCCAGGGAATGCCACAGCAGCCTCTGATAGTTTCATTGGCACCCAGTCATGGTTCCCTGCCCATCAGCCTTAGCCTAGAGCAGCCCAGCAACTTCTCTGCCACCCAGTAAGCTGCAACCACCTCCCTCTAACCAGGTCTGATTTCAAACCTGGGGGAGGGGACCCCTTCCAAGTATGTTTCTTCCTTGGGTTCTCTTCACTGAGACCTCAGGTAATCTTTAAAGTTCTTTTGGTAGAGGAAATTAGCTACCATAGTTAATAATTATTTATAATAATTATTTATATTAAGCCATCCCTATTCAAATTTCTGTAGAGTTTCTATCTCCTTTGATATTAGGACACAAAGCCAAGAAAAGAATTCGTGTTCCACATGGGGGTGGGATAAATTGACGCTTTATCATCTCTTCTCTTCAGAATCCTTATCACGATGTTATGTTTCCTTTGGATATTTTTGTTGTCTTTCTAACATGGATTTTGATATTGTTTACAAACATTTCCCCAGTACATACTGTATACTTCCAAACTAGTCAGAGTGTCTAAAAGCAGTGCACAGTGAGCCACAGCGCGCGCACACACACACACACACACACACACACACATATGCAATCACTGCGTTAGGAATTGAGACAATAGACCCAACTCTGACTCTACTATCACAAGAGTATCAGAAAGTGTGAGAGAGAAATTGCTCTGAACTTTTTTTCTTAGAGGGTCGATTAGGCAAAGTTGAGATATTTTCAGTTCACGCCACCTGGGTGGCTCAGTCGGCTGAGCATCCGACTCTTGGTTTCTGTGTAGGTCCTGATCTCATGGCTTCTGAGATCGAGCCTCCACCTGGGCTCTGCAGTCAGTGGGAGTCTGCTTGGATGTTCTTTCCCTGCCACTTCCCCCACTCCCTCTCTCTCCCTCTCTCAAACAAATAAATTTTTTAAAAAAATTTATATTTTTTAAATTTTAAATTAAATTAAATTAAATTTAAATTTAAAAAAATTATATAAAAATTTATGTATAAAAATAAATAAATTAAAAAAAATTTTATTTGAGAGAGAGAGAAAGAGGGAAAGAACAGACTCCTCGCTGAGCAGGGAGCCCGACATGGGACTCGATCTGAAAACCCCAAAATCATGACCTGAGCCAAAGGTAGACACTTAACCAACTGAGCCACCCATGTGCCCATTAAATAGATAAATCTTTTTAAAAAAGGATATTTTCATGAAGCTCAAAATTTCTATGATATTTGATCTAAGTGGTATGAATATTTGAACAGTAAACTGTTAGTGAAACAAAAGGACAGTTTTGAAAGCTAGTCACAGATTCCAGGACTGGAGAGAGACACATGTGACAATGAGACACACGGAATAAATATTAAGAATGAAAAATGTTCTGGACTGGAAGCTGTTATTGTGCCAAATTCACGGAAATCTAGAAAAATCCTCTCATTACCACCATGGCAGGTAGAAGTCATTCCTAGGCAAATACAGAGCAGACAGTTTTTTCAGAGTTGGAAGAGTTACATAGAAACACATGGGAACGATGTAAAGCTACAGAAATATGGTTGATGCTTCCCTTTTATTTTAAAGTCTGTGCTGAGCATTTGAAGACTGAAAGACCGAGAATTTTAAAAATCACCAGTCCTACATTATACAACAAGCAGACCAATGTGAATTAGATGAATTTAGTGTTCAAAAGTTCAGCTGATGATGGAGAGCTATGAAATAAAAAGATTTCAATAATTATTTTGGGCAGTTAAGGGTCTTAGACGTGGTGAATCACTTCTAGAACAAAGACAATCCAGCAAATGTAATGGGATGTCACTTCTGAGATTAGGTTTAAAAAGATGTTGACTTGGATCTCTCTCTCTTATCTCTCTTCTGCTCACTCTGATGAAGTCAGCAGCCATGTTGTGTGCCGCTCTGTGGAGAGAGACATGTGACAAGGAACAGAGGGCAGCCTCTGACCAACATGCAGTGAGAATCTGAGTCTCAGTCTGGGAACTTGTGAAGAACTATATCCTTACCCATGCCTGCAGATGAAACCAGAGTCCACACCTTGATGAGAGCCTTGTGAGAGACTTTGAGTAGTGAAACAGCAAAACTGTGCCTAGATTCCCGATCCACAGAAACTGTGAGATAACAAATATTTTTTGCTTCAAGCCACCAAGTTTTATTATGTGGCAATGGAGAATTGATACAAATATATAACAACAGTGTAGTTTCCTATGTTTCCATAGTCTCCTATGGCTGCTGTAACAAATTACTAGAAATTTGGTGACTTAAAACAACAGAAATTTATTCTCTCACAATTCTGGAGGCCAGAAGTCCGAAATCTTTATCACTAGGCAGAAATCAGGGTGTTGGCAGGGCTGCACTTCCTCTGGAGCCTCTAGGGAAAAATTCTATCCTTGCCTCTTCCAGTTTCTGGTGGCTGCTGACATTCCTTGGCATGTGATCCTATTACTCCAGTCTTAAGGCCAGCACCTTCAAATCTCTCTCAGCTCCATTTTCACATTGGCTTTACTTGAGTGTGCACGTGTGTGTGTGTGTGTGAAGAGTCTCTCTGACTCCCTCTCATAGGGATACTTGTGTTTGCATTTAGGGCCCCCTCAAATAACCCAGGTAATCTCCGCATCTCAAGCTCCTTAACGTAATCACATCTTCAAAGATGCTTGTTCCATATAAGGTAACATCTCTAGGTTCCAAGTTTTCAGATGTGAGAATCTTTTCGGAGAGACATTTTTCAGCCTACTACAAATAGCTGATGTTTAAAAACCCTTATTATGTACCAGATACCATGGTAAACACTTTACCTGTATTTTTATTTACATGCACTTCCTTACTGTGTACTATTACTCCTCAGTTATACACAACGAAACTGAGTCTCAGAGAATTTGAGTGACTTGACTCAGGTCATACAGCTGGTAAGTGGTGAAGCCAGGGTGAACCCAAGAAGTCTCACCTCAGAGCTTCTACATGTAACTGCTCAGCTGGATTGTCTCCCCACAGATTCATACCCTTAACCTAACTAATTAGAAGACGGTATATCTGTTTCACTGCGTATAATATATGCAATGAGCTCCTAGTAACAGTGTGTCTTTTGATATCTTTATAATTTCCAAGTTAAGATAAAAACACTTAGTTATAATTAAGAAGGGACATTTGAACTGAGAAGAATTTCTGTAACATTTAGAATCAATATCCTATTGCCTAGAGCAGACAGACCACGTAAATAGCCTTTCTTATAGAATGGATCCTGGATAGGTTCTGTTCCTCTTTGGGTGTGCCACATTTACATAAGCCCGGTCTCTGGTGTGGGAGTCTGAAGAGCCAAGCTGGGCTCTTACCTGCTAGGCTCTCCAGGAGAACTGATTGCTTTGAGCACTTAGAGGCACTTCTCCATAATTTGTTTTGGATGGATTTATTTTATCTTTCCTGGGAGAGTGGATCTAGAGATGAAATCTGAATGGAGGTAGAAAAAGGTGAGTCTTATATCAATCAAAAGTTCGAAATGAGAATGTGTATAATGGATTCCAGATTAAGTTCTGCTCAGCATTTGCTATGCTATTTCTTTAACAGTTTGCTGATTTTCTATGTATGACCCGGTAGTCTAAAAATTCAGCTCACACAGAAACTTCAGCCCTGTGTAGGTTTAAGCTTTAAGTTTTTGAATCTCTTCCATATGTTTCTTTATGGAAACAGATTCCAAGTTTAAGGAAGTAACAGTGTCAGAGGCCTTAGAGCTATTTCCTGAGCTTTTGTTTTTATTGCCACTGCATTAATGATGGCAAGGCCATCCCTGCCCCAATGTGACATGCCTGAGCAGGTGTGCAGATGGCTAAAGGGCTGGGGAGATGGGATTCAGATGGCAGATGGTGATGCCTTGTCAGACTTCCAACTACACTTTGAACATTCTGTCCCTCCTCCGACATGCATCACTTCAGATGGCAACCTCATTTGGAGGTGAATTGTTCTTTGCGTTTTTTTTGTTTTGTTTTTTTTTTCATGTTGGAATTGACCTCATGCCTGGCACTGTGTGAAATGCATTGGCCTAGTTTCTGCCCCAGAGAGGACAGAGGCTTATTGATATTTAGTGTATGCTTTGTTGTATTGATTTTAGAAAATAAAGCCTGAAGAGATCTTCTGATTTTATCAAGATTACCCAGTCACTGGCACTGTTGTATTTACCTTAAAGCAGTATCTCTCCAAGGACAGATGCTTCATGTATAAAGGAATTCCTCAGTCATATTAGTTAGGATGATTTGTGGAAGAAAGCATTTTGAGGGCAGATGAGGTGAGAAAATATTGATTTTCATCCCTCTCCCACTTTTATAGTCAATACTCACACCTTATCTCTTCAACCCCTCTCTGAATTTAGTAGATGTTTCTGGAATGTGAATAGCTTCCTACCTTGAGCTGGCTCTCTTCTTTGTCCAGGGGCTTTCTTTAGCACTCTGGGAACTTCTGGGCTCCCAGCAGGTACAACCTGGAAGTATGGGACTGTTCATACCTTCAGGACAACTCTTAACCATTGAGAGGCTGGAGTTAATAGGTAAATGCCTAAGTCTCCCCACTCTCTGTGGAATGTTCTGAAGCCACATCATAGTTTCCCAGAGAGTTTCCAGCAGATGAGCTCCAGTTGCTCACTGCAGTAACTTGTTCACTAACATAAGTGATAAGGATTTTCTCATTTCCCTATCTCAGTTTTCCCTGTCTCATTTGTGTTTTCTCTTTTTGCCTCTTACATAAACTGCCTGTACCTGAGTTCTTGTCTGAGAGTCCGTTTTTGGAAGAACCATTCCTTTGAGTAGTCCTAATGCATAGGTTTGAGAAGTCCTGGAGTAGAGGAATTAACTTAATCCTGTTCCCTAAACTTATAATTTCATGGGTTTTTTTGTTGTTGCTGTTTTTTTAACTATGAAGTTTTAAGTATCTCATGTTCTTTACAGTAGAATTCCTGAATGACTCTGGTTCTTGGAGTATCAGAGAGAGAGGTATTTCGTAAGAGTATCCCATGAAGGAGCCCACGGATTTGCCTTTTACAGCACATTTTTGTCTTTAGGTGGATACCCTTATCAAAAAACCTCAAGGTCACAGCTCTGGAAGGTACCTTAGAGTCTAATTGCCTCATTCTGTCACTGGAGAAACTAAGATCTACAGTGATTCACTGTCAGCTAGTTCAGCCATTTGAGATTTTGTAAGGAGTGTGTAGAGAAAGAGGTTTAGGAAACTGTGGCTCACAGGTAAAACTCAGCCTGCTACCTTTTTTTGTGTATCAGGCAAGCTAAGAATAGTTACTACATTTTTAAATGGTTGAAAAAAATTTTTAGAGAACATTTCATGACATGTGAAAATTAATATGAAATTCTGATTTCAGTGCCCACAAATAAAGTTTTATTGGGACACAGTCACACCCATTTATGTATTGTCCGCAGCTGCTTTTATGCCTCAGTGACAGAGTTGAGTAATTGTGACAGAGGCTGTATGATCTGCAAGCCTGAGATATTTACTTTTAGGTCTTTTACAGGAAAAGTTTTCCTATCCTTGCTTTAGAGTCACAAGACAAGATGAAGGGAAGTGCATAGCCAATATATATATTAGCACCAGTCCGTAGAGTGTAGCACATAAGTCATTGAGTTGGGAGTAGTGCGTGACAGTCCTGTTCCTTGCAGCACTGCTAACAAGCTTCACTGAATTTTGGATAAATGACGTTATGTCTTTAAATATCAGTTTCCTCATTTATAAAATGGAGGGACTGGACTGAAGCCCTTTAAAAATCCCTTAAGATTGAACTGTGTTTTCTTAGGTTCTGTATTTGTCTGTGTGGCATCCATTAATCACAGGTATGCAAAAATCATGTTACAAACTCCCCAACCAATCCCAAGTCCACACCTCCAACCACCTCCTTTATTATCTAATTCTCATATCCCAGGCCAATATTTTCCTGCTCTAGTCAGTCAGGGCCAGGTACCAGACAACTAGAAGACCACTCCTTATAGTCCAGAGGCTGCCAGCATTACTCAAAGTAGCCAGTCCTAAGCTACTTTCCCTTTCCCACCTTGCCTTTTCCATGGAAAATACAACCAAGGCTCTAGGTTGTGTTTCCCCCCATTCCTGCTTCTGCCTCCTGATCCACTCTGGTGCTTCCCCATGTGTCCCTGTGTAGTGTGCCTTTCTCTCATTTCCAGGGGAACCATGAGTATCAATAAACTCTTTTAGTGGCCTTGACTTCATTCTCTTGTCACTTACTCAGTCACCTTTATAAATTAAGACTTCGGTGCACATCGCTTTAGCACAAATAATTTATAAATCTGTGCAGTTATCTCAGAGTTCAGTGCATATAACTCCAGAATGTGATTTGTTCCTGATGTTCAATCCAAGCCAAATCCCCTTGATTGCAGCTCATTTCTATCACTCCTCATCTGTGAGAAAGCAAACACAGGCTGCATCCTTGCCACACAGGGAGCCTTTGACTATTTCTAAAGTTCATATGACTTGTTAGTAAGTCTTGTGGTTTGCCTCCTCATAAATCAAGAGCTGAGAGTCAGGAAAACTTTCTCATCCCATCATTACGGTTTTTCAGTTGTCTCTCTCTCTCACACTGCTCTGAGTCCCTGGAACCTCTGTGTGTTCTACTTAGCCCAGTATGAGTTGTGCTGTGTTAATCTTTCTCTAGATATTACCTTTAATTCTGTCTGTTATGACCATATTCTTTTCAGAAAACTGTCTTTTGGTACTTCCCCACACTGTTGGCATCATCTTCCTTTTAAGAATTTTCTCTCCATGTGCCCCCTGTCAAGGTCAGTTATGATTTACAGGGCATGGGCATAGATAGCACTGATGAGACCAGGTTTGATACAGTAGGAGGGATGGGGACTGTGGTAAGCAAATGGCCATATGAGTCTACTGACTTAACTGTTATTTCTCAGTTTTGAGCAGTTATTGTTACATGAGAATCCTGTCTAGTGATGACAAACTTGTGTTGACAAAACTTTTAGTTCTTTTTAAAAGATTTTATTTATTTATTTGATAGAGAAAGAGAGAGAGAGCACAGAGGGAGAGTGAGAGGGAGAAGCAGACTTCGGGCTTGATCCCAGGACCCTGAGATCACGACCTGAGCTGAAGGCAGATGCTCAACTGACTGAGCCACCCAGGTGTCCCAAAACTTTTAACTTTTTAAAATAATCCTACAATCTAGACTTTAGATGGCGTCTCCAGGATTTTAAATATTTACAACAAAGGTAAATTTTTAAACAGCATAAGAGGAACAAAAATGCAACTGTGAATTAAGCCTATGAGCCATTACTTTGTTATGTCTGATCTATGATAAATGGAAAAATTCCTCCAGACTCATTCTTGCTTGTACCCCAAGTCGTTCCTTGGCTCTAGAGCTTACGGCTGTCAAACTCTTTGACTTTCGTTAACATGTAGTTGTCCCATATGCTCTCTTCTCAGGATCTAGCTTCTTGCTATTCCAAGGGTAAATTAGCCAATCTAATGAACTTATTCATTCTAATGGGAATTTTTCCTGGGGTCTTTCCTTCCTTCTCTGCTTCGATGTTTATTTTATGAACAAAGTCATGGGGATAAGATGCTTAGCAGTTCTTGTTTAAAGTTGGGGATTTAAACAGGAGAAAGGATCACAAGTCCCCGGCAGGTCAGAGGGGGATATTTTCATACAATGGCAAGTGGCGCCTTGTGTTATCTCCGAAATCATAAGTGGTAGCAAGCTGCCAGCCTCTAGGACCATGTCTGAAAACCTTCTGGACGTGTGTCATTGTACCCATTGGTTGTCATTGTTACCGGTGTCAGGTAAGGACTGCCTTACAGAGGACCATTAGCAAACTTAGTCAGTTCTCCCTTTCTAAAGTTGAGAGTGTTTTTTGGTGTTGACAGGTAGCTGTGTTTTTAAAATTGTTTTTCTATACACCTGGTAATTGGTTCCATTTGGCATCTTCGATGTTGCCTAAGCAGAGTTTAGCATACTTAATGAGATTCCCCTGAGCTTTTGAAACATTTAAATGAAACATTTAGATTCCACAAGAAGAGGCAGCTGGTGAGACTTGGTCATATGATCAAGGCGGAGAGCATATTTTTGGGTTTAGAAGTCAAAAACAGATTTTGGTCTTCTCTGCCCATTGGCCTGGAAGGCACCCACACTGAACCTGTCTTTCATTCAGTGACGCCAACTAAATGTCTCCTGCTCCCATCTTCTTTGACTTTAGCAGCACTTACAAGAACCCAGTGAAGAGACTTAGATGGCTAGTTGACCAGCTCTCCCCAGGCCACCCCAGCTCCCTCTCAGGAATAATAAGCTTCTGCACCAGGATTGCACACACATCCAACAGCCCAGCGTGAGTCATTCTCCCCCGCCCCATCAGTAAAGATTGAATCAGAGAGTTGAAAAGAATGGTGGTGTGGTTCCATTCGTTTCCTCTGGGAAGTAGGGTGGAGATGAAGATTAAGACAAACTATTGGAGATGCTTATTTGCAGAATTAATGTATAGTCGCTTAGACAAGTGATGTCTTGACCACAGTGAATATAGCTTTGTCATTAATGAGAGGAAAGTGGACTGTTTTTATTTCGTTTTTGGGCAATTTTTTTGAGGCTAGCACCACCATGTGGATAAAGTAGATAAGGCTTGCATAACAGGCCAGTCTTGTGCCTCTTAAAATTTGATTTTGGTATCTTGCCTGTTTTTTGCCTTTCTTCATTTCTTTCTTTCTTTCTTTCTTGAAATGTAGTACATTCAATGTTGTATTAGTTTCAGGTGCACAAGAATGATTCAACATTTATATTACGAAGTGATCACTATGCTAAATCTACCTACCAGCTCTTGCCCATTTCTTACATCTTTTCTGAGTCTTCATAGAGTAGAATAGTTATAAAAATATTATTTTTTTGTAGCTGTGTCCTACTCTGCTGGGTTTTTAAGGACCTTGTGGTTCTACAAAATGACTGAACTACAGCCAGGAAGATGACAGTGGGAGATCCATAGAGTAGCTCTGTATTGAGCAGAGGTAAATTAGAGATCTAGTTTTCGATTAGCTACTGGGCTTTCAAGTGGAAGTTTCTGATTTGGACTCTGAGAAACACCAGAGCCATTCCTGAAGCAATTTTCTGATCTGTATTGCTTCAGAGATACAGGCTGAATCATAGTAAAGGAAGAGAAATAAAATCTGGTTGTAGGATGTAAAAGAATTTTACCAAACCACAAGGTTTGCTTCCTGTGGGGTGGGAAAGTGAGGTGGAGTTTTTTCTGACTTTTGGAAAGAAGAGTGTCCCGTAGAGATTCTCCGTTGACTGTGGCTTTGAGTCTTAACAACATGGAGGAGTGGTTGGCTAAGAAAGGAGATAGAAGTCTACTTCCATGCTTCCTTTCCTGTGTAGCTGGCATCAAGATCCCTGGCGAGGGACAAGTCTTGCTTCTCCTTGAGGTACTGGTTGGTTCTTCATTTCTAAATTGACTAGGATGTTAGGAGTAGGCTGTCATAGGTGGAGGTTGGGAGAGTTGTTGCTTATAAAGATTTAGCACCGTTTAGCACCTAATAGATCACTTTTCTAGCCTTCTTCTTTCTTTTGCATTGTCCTTTGACCTCGAAAGGAGAAAATATTACCAGCACTTAGAAGATGAAGCTGTGGTTGTAGAAATTGGAAGAGTCAAAAACAAATCAGGGTGTGACCATTTCCTTTCTTTGATGAGCTACTAAAGTGATAGGAAAATGTATAGAACAGTCCTTGCCACCTACCACTTACTGTTGCCTTTATACCCCCTTCCCATAATCAGCCTGGCTCCTACAGCTCTGGATATTTATGTGTCTGGGATTTCAGATTAGAAGAGCTTCTTGTTATTGAATATGGGCTGCTGATGTCAGTCTGGAAGGAGTTTCTAGGGTTGAGTTGTGGAAATCTACTTTGTAGAAGGCCTTTTATCAAATTTAAGTGCCACAGGAAAATAGGTGGGCTAGCTGATCTGTGAAATGCAGATTTTGGATTAGATTAGAATTAGAGCAGAGATAAAAGAAAAAAGAAAAGTAGAGAAAACCAATAAAACCAAAAGTTAGTTCTTCAAAAAGGTCAACAAAATTGACAAACCTTTAGCTAAATAACCAAAAAAAACAAAAAAAAACAAAAAAACTAAATAACTAAAATCAGAAATGAAAGTGCGGGCATTACCACTGATGCTACAGAAATAAAAATTATAAGAGAGTACTATGAACAGTTGTATGGCAACAAATTGGTAGCCTAGATGAAATGGACAAATCCTAGAAACACAAAAATCTGCCAAATCCAGACCGTGAAGAAGAAACCTGTGTAAGCAGACTGAATCAGTAATTAAAAATCTCCAAACAAAGAAAAGCCCTGGACTTGATGGCTTCACTAGTTAGTTTAACACACATGTAAGGAAGCACTAATGTTACTCTTTATCAAATTTTTCCAAAAAATTAAAGAGGGAATGCTGTTTAACTCATGTTATGAGGCCAATATTTCCCAGATGATAAAGCCAGACAAAGATAATACAAGAAAAGAAAGCTATAGATCAAGTTCCTTTATGAACATTGATGTGAAAATTCTCAAGAAAATACTGGTAAAACTGGGGTGCATGGGCAGCTCAGTCCTTCAGCATCTGCCTTCAGCTTAGATCAGAGTCCCGGGGTCCTGGGATCGAGCCCCACATCGGACTCCCTACTCACTGGGAAGCTTTCTTTTCCCTCTCCTACTCCCCCTGCTTGTGTTCCCTCCCTTACTGTGTCTCTCTCTGTCAAATAAATAAAATCTTAAAAAAAAAATACTGGCAAATCAAATTTAGCAGCATAGTAAAAGAATTAGGCACCATGACCAAATGGAACTTCCTGGAACGCAAACGTGATTCAACATATGAAAATTGACCAACATAATACAATACATTAAGAGAATGAAGGAAGAGCCACCTAGTCATCTCGACTGATACAGAAAAAGACATTTGACAAAATTCAGCATCCTGTCATAGTGCAACATTCAAAAAACTAGGAATAGAAGGAAACTACAAAATTGATGGCATGTATGAAAAACCGACAACAAACATCATACTGTGAGATAAAAGAATGAAGGTTTTTCTCTGAAAATCAGAAATGAGACAAGAATGTGGCTTTTGCAATTTCCGTTCAATATAGTACTGAAAATTTTAGCCAGAGCAATTTGACATGAAAAGAAATAAAATATATCAAATGGGAAAGGAAGAAGTAAAATTATCTCTGTTCACAGATTATATGATCTTATATATAGAAAACTCTAAAGATAACACACACACACACACACACACACACACCCCTTTTAGAACTAATAAATTTAGCAAAATAACAGGATACAAAATCAACACACAATAATCAGTTGCATTTCTAGACATTAAAAGGAACAGTTTGGAAGGAAAGTTAGGAAGCCATTTACAATAGCTTCAAAATGCTTCAGATCAGCTTAACAAAGGAGGTGAAAGACTTACACAATGAGAACTACAGAACATTGCTGAAAGAAATCAAAGGAGATGTAAATCAGTGGGAAGATATCTCGTGTTCATGAATCGAAAGACTTAATTTTATTAAGATTCCAGTGTTAACCCAAAGGGAGCTACAACTTCAATGCAATCCCTACCAAAATCCCAATGATTTTTTTTTTCCCCAGAAATACAAAAACCCATCCTAAAATTCATATGGAATCTCAAGGGACAATGGCTAGCTGAAACAATCTTGAAAAAGAACAAAGTTGAAGTTCTCAGACTTCTTGATGTAAACCTTACTGCAAAGCTATGGTAATCAAAACGGTGTGGTACTGGCATATAGACAGGCATATAGACCAATGGATCTAATGGAGAGCCCAGAAATAAATCCTTGCACATACACTCAAATAATTTTCAACAAAGTTATCGAGACCATTCAATGGGAAAAGTTCAGTCTTTTCAACAAATGGTGCTGAGAAAACTGGATACCCACATGTAAAAGAATGAAGTTAGACCTTTACTTAACATGATGTACAAAAATTAACTCAAAATGGATGAAAGACCTAAACGTAAGAGTTAAAACTATAAAACTTTTAGAAGAAAATATAGTAGAAAAGCTTCACAACATTGGATTTGCAATGATTTCTTAGATATGCAAATATACCAAATTCATAGGAGACAAAAAAACCAAATTGGACTTCATGAAAATTTAAAAAATTTGTACATCAAAGACACTATTAACAGTATTAACAGAAACTATTAACAAAGACACTATTAATAGAAAAATATTTGTTATGTTTGTCCGTCCAATATCTATTAAAGAACTAATATCCAGAATATAGAGAATTCGTAAAACTCAACAGAAAATTGAAGTCTGATTCAAAAATGGGCAAAAGACTTGAACAGATGTTTTCCCAAAAAAGATATACAAATGGCCAATAAGCACATGCAAAGATGCTCAACATAGCTAATTTTTAGGGAAATGCATATTAAAATAAAACAAAAAAAAAACATTGCAATGATTAGGACGGCTAGTGTATAAAAATACTAACAGAAAATTAGAGTTGGGAAGGGTGTGAAGAAATTGGAACCCTTGTACACTCTTGGTGGGAATCTAAAATGGTACAATGGCTGTGGAAAACATTATGGCATTTCCTTAGAATTAAAAATAGAATTACTATATGATCCAGCAATTTCACTTCTGGGTGTATATCCAAAAGAATTGAAAGCAGGGTCTTGAAAAGATTTGTACACCCATGTTCATAGCAGCATTATTCACCGTAGCTAAAATGTGGAAGTGAACCAAGTATCCATTGACAGATGGATTAGCAAAATGTGGTGTATGCATACAATAGAATATTTTTAGCCTTACAAAGGAAGGTATTTTGACAATGCTACAATACAGATGAACTTTGAGAGCATTATGCTAAATGAAGTAAGCCAGTCACAAAAAGACCTGATTCCAGTTATAGGAGGTAACTAAATGTTTTATTTTTGATAACTGAGTTTCTGTGATTCTCTGAGTTCTGCCATCTAATACTAGTTATCTGTGTAAATTGAGGCAAATCACTTAACTTCTCTGGAACTCAATTGTCTTGGTTGCTTTTTCTAGCCCTTAAACTCTATAAATTTTGGAAGCTGAAGAATTACAAAGGCGCATTACTTTTTATTGATTGGTTCTTTGGTTAGAAAAGGCTCCAACCAACACATGTTCTTGCTACAGAGAATATAGTAAAATTTTGTTTAAGTTTGGGAAGATTAATATGAACTAGTGAGAAACTGAATTTCAGGATGTATTTTATTTTATTTATTTTCTTAAGAAATTAAAAAACAATCTCTACACCCAGTATGGGGCTCAAACTTAGCAACCCCAAGATCAATAGTCAAATGCTTTACCAGCTGAACCAGCCAGGTGCCTCTCAGGACACATTTTAAATAAATGCAGTCTCAAAAACAATTTGATTTTGGAGGGGGGATCATAGGGTAGCTGGATTGAGGCCATGTTTCAATTAATAGATAAGAATGAGCAAGTCAGGGGCGCCTTCAGCTCAGGTCATGATCCCAGGGTCCTAGGATCGAGCTCTGTATCTGGCTCTCTGCTCAGTGGGGAGCCTGCTTCCTCCTCTCTCTCTGCCTGCCTCTCTGCCTACTTGTGATCTTTATCTGTCAAATAAATAAATAAAATCTTTAAAAATAAAAAATGAGCAAGTCAAAACTTCAGCTAGTACACATCTGAATGAACATAGATTCTAATTTAAGGATACCCAAGGTAATATGGGTTATTATTCTGCCTTGAAATTCATGTTTTCATGAATCTTTGTGATGTCTGTAAAGGTGAAAAAGTCAACTTACTTGATTATTTTCTTAAAAATAGAATGAAAAGGAATTTTTTAAATTTCTAAAAAATATTTCTTTATTCTGGTAGAATACAGCATTTTCTATATGTATCCACAGAACTCTAAAAAAATTTTAGTATATTGCTAGAACTCCTATAGAAGCTTACAAACATTATGTACTTTGGATGAAAGAAGATAGGAAAAAATATACAACTTTGGTTCATTTGCATTTTATATATATATACATACATACCACATTTTCTTTATCCATTCACTTGTCAATAAATATTTAGGTTGTTTCCGTATCTTGGCTATTGTAAATAATGCCGCAGTGATCATTGGGAGTTCAGATATCTATTTCAAATGGTGATTTTATTTCCTTGGCTATATACCCAGAAGTAGGATTGCTGGATCATATGGTAGTTCTAGTTTTTGTTTGTTTGTGTGTTTTTGGAGAATCTCCATACTGTTTTCCATGGTGGCTGTATCAGTTTATATTCCCATCAATAGTGTAGAAATATTTCATTTTGTCTACATTCTGACCAATATTAGTCTTTTAATTTTTTGATAAAGCCATTTAGTAAGTATGAGGTGATAACTTACTGTGGTTTTGTTTTTCATTTCCCTGATTATAATTGATGCTGAGCGTCTTTTTATATACCTGTTGGTCATTTGTATGTCTTCTTTGGAGGAGAGTCTATTCAGGTCCTTTACCATTTTTAAATTGGGTTATTTGTACTTTTTGTTATTGAGTTGTAAGTATTCCTTATGTATTTTGGATATTAACCTCTTATCAGATATACTGTTTATAAAGATTTTCCTATTTTGAATGTTGCCTTTTCAATTTTTAAAAATACATTTTATTTTTTGAAGATTATTTATTTGAGAGAGAGAGACAGAGATAGTGAGAGAACATGAGTGAGGAGGAGAGGGAGAAACAGGCTCCCCACTGAGGACTCTGGGATCATGACCTGAGCTGAAGGTAGATGCTTAACCAACTGAGCCACCCAGCCGTCTCTAACAGTTGCCTCCTGAAAAGATAAAGTTGACAAACCTTTAGCTAGACTAAGAAAAGAAAAGACTCAAATATTAACAGAAAAGAAAGAGAGGACATTACAACTGATACCATAGAAACACAAAAGATGTTAAGAAACTACTATAAATAATTACATGCCAATAAATTGGATAATAGAAAAAATGGATAAATTCCTAGAAATACACAATATACTAAGACTAAGTCATGAAGAAATAGAAAATCTGAACAGACTAATAAGGAAGGAAGTTG
Organism: Enhydra lutris kenyoni; assembly: GCF_002288905.1. NCBI lineage: Eukaryota > Metazoa > Chordata > Mammalia > Carnivora > Mustelidae > Enhydra > Enhydra lutris. The sequence continues at coordinate 7,036,657 of NW_019154088.1, read as the reverse complement.
AATCAATAATCAAAACTCTCCCAACAAAGAAATGAGCAGGACCTGATGGCTTCACTGGTGAATTCTACCAAGCATTTAAAGAAGAATTTATACCAGTCCATCTTCCAAAAAATTGAAGAGGGGTGAACACAACAACTCATTTTATAAGACCAGCATTACTGTGATACAAAAGCCAGACAAGGACACTATAAAAAACAAAACAAAACAAAGAGGCCAAATCCCTGGTGAACATAGATGCAAAAATCTTTGACAAAATACTAGAAGACCAAATTCAACAAGACTTTAAAAGGATCATACACTATGATCAACTGGGATTTTCCCAGGGTTGCAGGTTTGTTTCAATGTATGAAAATCAGTAAATGTGACATACCATATTAGCAAAATGAAAGATAAAAACCATATTATCATCTCAATAAGTGCAGAAAAAGAATTGACAAAATTCAACATTCATTCATGATAAAAAAACTCTCAGCTAAGTGGGTACAGAAGGAATATATGTCAATATAATAGAGGCCATATATGACAAACCCACAGCTAACATTATACACAGTGGTGATGAGCCGAAAGCTTTTCTAAGATTATGAACAAGACAAACATGCCCACTTTTACTACTTTTATTCACCATAGTACTGAAGGTCTTTACCAGAACAATTAGGCAGGAAAAAGAAATGAAGGAATCCAAATCAGAAAGGTTTAAGTAACATTGTCTCTGTTTTCAGAGGATATGATCTTAAAGATAGAAAACTCTAAAGACTCCACCGAAAAACATGTCAAAACTATTAAATTCAGTAAAATAGCAGTATACGAAATCAACATACAAAAATCAGTTGTGTTTTTATGCACTAACAATGAATTATTGAAAAAAAGAAATTAAGATGATGATCCAATTTGTAATAGCATCAAAAAATAAAATACTTTGGAATAAATTTAACCAAGGAGGTGAAAGATCTATATACTGACAACTATAAAACACCAGTGAAAGAAACTGAAGAAAACACAAATAAATGGAAATATATCCTGTGTTTATGGTTTGGAATAATTAATATTCAAAACAATCTACAGATTCAATGCATTTGCTATCAAAATTCCAGTGGCATTTTTCATAGAAATAGAAAAAGCAATCCTCAAATTTGCTTGGAACCTCAGAGGATACCAAATAGCTCAAACAAACTTGATCAGGAACAACAAAGCTGAAGGCATCACACTTCCTGATTTCAAGCTATATTATTATAAGCGATATTATTGCAGCTTTGGCTGCAGTAGTCAGAACAGCATGGTATTGACATAAAAGCAGACATACAGATCAGTGGAGTAGAATAGAGAACCCAGAATTGATCCCGTACATATATGGGCAACTGATTTTCAGCAAAGATCCCAAGACTACACAATGGAGAAAGGATAATCTCTTCAAAATGTGGTGTTGGAAAACTGGATATCCATGGGAAAAACAATGAAATTGGATCCCTATTTTATACTATATATTAAAAAGCCCCAACAACTCAAAATGGATAAACTAAAAAGACTCAACTCTAAGACCTGAAACCATAAAACTTCTAGAAGAAAACATAGGGAAACTCCTTGACATTGGGCCCTTTGGAGAGAACTAAGAGGAAAGAAGAGATGCAGAAGTTTCTTCTATAATCCAGACACCACCAGGAACCATCCTCTGGCACTAGCTAAGATTGCCTTTCCTGCCATCTTCCATAGTCCGTGTAGTACTCTTTTTTTGTTCTTTTCCTGAGGATTTCTGCAAATTTTTTCTACTTACTTTTCCATTCTGTAACTTATGGCTATTTCTTTTTTTAAATAAAGATTTTATTTGTTTATTAGAGTCAGCGTGCAGAGAGGGAAAATCAGACTCCCTGCTCAATAGAGAGCCTGATGCAGGGCTCGATCCCTCATGACCCGAGCTGAAGGGAGACACTTAACCGACTGAGCCACCCAAGTGGCCCTTTTTGGCTGTTTCTTTCTTTTTTTTTTTTTTTTTTTTTGATTTTATTTATTTATTTGACAGAGAGATCACAAGCAGGCAGAGAGGCAGGCAGAGAGAGAGGAGGAAGCAGGCTCCCCTAGACAGCAGAGAGCCCGATGCGGGGCTCGATCCCAGGACTCTGAGATCATGACCTGAGCCGAAGGCAGCGGCTTAACCCACTGAGCCACCCAGGCGCCCCTTTTTGGCTGTTTCTAAAGCTCTGATTCAGTGTTGACTCAAACTTGAGTCAAACATAATTGCTTTTCAATTCACTTTCCAAATCACTTGTAAGAGTCCGCAAAAGGCAACTTGTGGAGGCATATATCTACAATGATGTGTGGTAGATTTTAATGGTGACTGAAGCAAGCATGTGGGAGCATACATTGCAGGGCCAGTTAGGAAATCATCTCAAATTGGATATTAGCTTTTCTGGTTTTCTGAAAGTTGCATGCCCATTTCCATGAACTTGGAGTTTTGGGTTTCTTCATGTTATTCAGCTTTCTCTACTTCTTCCAGATGTGACGAAAATTCCTTGTATTTTATTATTATAAAGAGCATTTCAGCTCTAGCACTTATCACTCCCCCACAAGTCACACTTTGCATAACTGAAGATCTATTAAGGTGCTCTGCTAAAAAAAGGTTCGTGTATTTCAAGTGTTACCCTTTCTTTTCTCCACTTCTCTGTTAATTTTTATAGGAGCAGGGGGAGAAATATGGAGGCTTATTTCCCCAGAGTTAAGAATTATGACTTTACCTTAGAAGACAGGAGGGTATAGTTGGTTTTGTTTTTAAATAACAATTGCAACAGAATCTCCATTATGTTAGTGCCCCCCTCTAAAGAGTTGGGAAATGCTAGTTTATTAGAAGGGCCACTGAAGGAAGACATAAGAGACTAGGTTCTTATCCTGGTTCTGTCATTAACTAGTTGTGTGATTTAGGGGAGAGTACCCCACTGGGCCTGAAAGAGCAGTCTCTAAATTCCCTGGCAATTCTATGAATCTCTGAGTTGTCTGAGAGCCTCCCTGGTGTCTAATTCTTCTGTAATTGCAACCATGGTTGGGAATTCCCCCCTGGCAGGTGGGTGAACATCCCACCATTCTGGACCCTGCCCCCCCCTGGCTAGCTGTCTGCGTCAATGTTTGAGGTCAGAAACAATTGAATTTTTTATAGGTTAACCTTGGAACCAGATGCAGGCAAAGATTCTGATTTTTTCAACTCAGAACTTTAGTTGTTATATTTGCTCTCAGAACTGGCTTCCTTATTTGTGTACCTGGCATAATATCTACCTTGGAAAATCGTGTTTAATAAAGCAAGTGAAACAGTAGTAAAGTGCCTGACATATAATATGCCCTCAGTAAATGGAATTAATTATTTTTAAAGATTTTATTTACTTATTTAGAGAGAGAAAGAAAGCATACTAAGGAGTGGGAGGAGCAGATGGAGAGAGAGAGAGAGAGAATCTCATGCAGATGCCACACTGAACATGGGGCCCATCTGGGGGCTCGATCTCACGACTCTGAGATTATGAGCTAAACCAAAATCAAGAGTCGGTTGCTCAACTGATTGAGCCACCCAGGTGCCCCAATAAATGGAACTGATGATCATTAACATCATATCTGTTACAAAGGGGCTGGGCGAGTGTCTTGGCACTTTCTGGGTTTGCTGATACATCTTAGTGTGTACTCTGGTTACTCTACAGGTTGACTCCCAAACTTTGGTTTTGCTAAGTGGTAAATATAATCTGAGTGGGAGAGCTGAATGGCTCTAGCAGCATTTTTTTTTTTTTTTTTTTTTTTTTTTAAGATTGTATGAAGGAAGAGGAAGACAGATTGAAGAGTTGGGAAGGGGAAGATTTTGAAACAGGAAAATAAGCATGACCAAAGGGGAATTTGATTCAGTTTCTGAAGAGTGATGAGCAATAGGCTCTTTTACCTCCTTTACCTCTGTCTCCATGAATTTTTTTTTTAAATTGAAGTATAATTAACACACAGTGTTATAGTTGTTTCAGATGTCCAGTATACTGATTCAAAATTTCTTTTTTTTTTTTAAGATTTTATTTATTTATTTATTTGCCAGACAGAGATCACAAGTAGGCAGAGAAGCAGACAGAGAGAGAGGAGGAAGCAGGCCCCCCACGGAGCAGAGAGCCCGATACGGGGCTCGATCCCAGGACCCTGGGATCATGACCTGAGCCGAAGGCAGAGGCTTTAACCCACTGAGCCACCCAGGCGCCCCCTGATTCAACATTTCTATACATTACTCAGTGCTCATCACAAGTGTGCCCTTAATGTCCTTTATTTATTTCACCCATCCATGAATCTTCAATTTATGTGTTTTTATAATACTCCTAGAAGTAGCACTGTGGAGTGAGATCTATTTTGGGGATTTATCAAAGTGTGGAATCCTGCTTCATGGATCCTCATGGATCTGCCTCTTCATAGGCAGAGATTATGTAAGGAAATACCTTCACTCAAGACAAACATTCTGAAGATTTTAGGCAGATTACAATTGTAGATAGTGCTTCAGCTCTTGGGATCGGGTACTATATCTGTGCTGCTGATGTTCAAACATGGCTGGCTATGGCCTATGAACCTGTGAAAAATGGGACAGATTTGCCATTTATCCTGGATCTTCCTCTGTCTGGTCTCATCCATACTTTTCCTTTGCAAAAAGAGGACTTTTGAGATCCTGCATACCGGGGAACAGTGCCCTCTGCTGTTCCTGGGGGAACTGTGCAGGCGCGGTGAAATAGTGAGGGAAGAGCTCTGTTGCACAGCCAAAGCAAGCTGCTCGGTTTTCCGCAAGGATTTGGACAGCTGCTGCACCTAGAGCCAGTCTCCGCTGTAAAAACTCAGCAGGAGAAGCAACAGCAGCTTTCCTCCCCTGTACTTGTTTCTAGGCAGGCCTCCTACCCCACATTACATATGAATGCCCCCTTCCCATTTTCACTTCAAACACGGAAGAGTTTTAGTTTTGCTCTTAATAGAAAGAACTTTTAAAACAGTGATTTTAACCATTGAACCTTGCCTTCGAAAGAACTCTACTTTCCAGTATTATAAAATAAACAAGTCGATACCACTTTAAAAAAGCATAGTTGATTGCTGTGATGAAATAAAGGCATATACCATATAAACCAGTAGTTCATGGTAAAAAGTTTATAACAGTAGGGGATCAACATATTTTTCTTTCTTCCTTTCTTTTTTCTTCCTCCTTCCCTTTTTTCCTTCTCCCTTCCTCCCTTCCCTCCTCCCTCCTTTCTAATAAAGTTGTCGAAAATACCACAGAATCTCCTACAGAAAAGATATTACATGATGAAAACTGTTTTGCTGAATTTCTCTACCTTCTGAGAACAGTTGTTTTTTTTTTTTTTTGGCTGACCTCTGAGCAGACATTTGTGCTGTGAATCCTCTCAGCTACTATCTTCTGGGTATAACGGCAAACAACAGTCAACATTTACTTTTACTTAAACAACAAACAGGGAAATTCTGTGGACTTCAAGCTGGTGTTAGGGGATTATGCCCTGTACAGTAACTTTTGAGGGCTGTTTTCTCAGCATTATTCCACTTGGTTACAGCAAAGAAAATTCAGTGAACAATGAAATCTATATGAAAAAAAGTTAAAAAAATTTTCTTAAGATAAATGACTCTGAAACCACAATGTGGGAGAGTACTGCTTTTTTCCCCCTCCCCCACCATGATTCTGAGTTTCAAATTCATGAGTTTAGAAGGTGTGGATTTCTTGCTTTATCATGTGGTAGGACACTGTAAATGGGAGCTGGCCCAACCTTATCTTTCCCTTCTGCCAAGAATGAAATCCAGGTTAATGTGGTATAGGCCGTCCAGCGGGAAGAAACTGCTAGCTTCTACTGGATCCCAAAATTCCATTGCCATTCACTGTAGGAATAAAGTGAATGCATGTGGTGCATAAAGTGAATAAAGTGGTTCATGCAATGTAGATCTTTATTGACATGGTGGAAGGTAACTCCATTTACGGTGGTAGGTAAATAACTCAGAGATGTTTGTACTGACAGATTACAAGTGTTTTATATTTTACTGTAATAATTGCCAGGAGAAAGGTTTTTTTGTTTTGTTTTGTTTTCTGAAGCCTGGGATTAAGAAGTAATTTATGATTCTAGGTAACTTGTCAAGAAAGAGAGTTGCTCAATTTTACGGTATTTCTATTTGGTTACTTTTATTTAAAATATCCATCTAGGGTAGAAGATGCTTTAGGTCTTTCGATAGAGAATGGCTTTGCTGACATATGGTTTATTTAGAGCTTGGCCTGTCATTCTTCCTCTCAGGCTAGCATAATCCTTGGATCTGATGGTACCTTCTACTGGGCATAGGCATGGGGAGTTAATTCCTCCTTTTTTTTTTTTTTTCTATTGTGGGACTCATCATATATGCACATGACTTATCTTTTATTTCTTTTTACCTTCTTTATCTTTATATCTCCAACACTACACAGCAGTAGGGATTTAATTTCTTTTTCTTCCTTTTCTCTTTTCTCTTACTTTCCCTCTGCTCTCAAATTTTGAGCAGTATGAAATCATTTTGAGGAACAATTATTTTGGAATGTAGATGTATAGAGATGTTGCCCAAACAGACCAGTTAAGACCAAGTTAGAAAACCTCTTTGTCTCTTTTCTTCTTATCTACCTCCCTAGGAGATTGGATATATGTTTCGTGGATTCATTCTTGACCAATCAGAGTACTCCCATTTCTTTGGCTGCATGGAGTGTCAGGCAGGGGTAGGCACTTGGCCCCAGCTAAGGCAGTTTCTCTGAAGTTTCCTCCTGGAACTGTTGAAAAGACTGATTTTGCCAAGGCAAAATCTTGTACTGTGGGACTTAGGCTTTTGGTAATGTCTTGCCACTAAAAGGAGAATGCTAATTCAAAGAGAGAGTGGTGAAACCCCTTTAATCTTGCTTTGAGACTTCTGGATCCAGCCATGCTGGGAACCTCGGATTTTTAGTTGCACGAGGCAATATACCAACCCCCCGCTTTTTTTTTTTTTCTATGAATTTATAAATTAGTTTAAGTTCAGGTTCATTTGTAACCAAATAATTCTAATGTAAGTAGAGAGCAATCTTTTGCATTGCAGGCAGGGATCCAGTCTTTCAGATTTTAAAGATTTTTCTAGAAAAATTGGTCAACTCTAACTTCGCTTAACATCTATGACATTATTCTAAAAATGGTCTAGTTTGTTTACTATCTGGTACATTTAGCTTATCTGTAGTCCTAGAAATCTATTGACAGAGCTTTTTCCTGGGCAAGGTCAGCCTTGGAAAGACAACATGGAAAGAGAAGGTGATCAAGTAGACAGACCTCAAGGGAAAACTGGAGAAAACCTTTTCCCTCCACGAATCCCGCCGTCTCTTAGTCTACAGATTCAGACACCACTTGCCTTTTTTTGCTCAAGGATATTTCTTGGGGATCAGTGAGGTAACATGTCCTCTGTCTCAAGTGTGAGAGATGGAAAGAAGAAGCATCTTAGCTTCCACAGGATGTCCCTGCTCAGTATCTTGGGCAGTATGTTGATAAGGAGATCTGGATTTATAAAACTTATATGAAAAAACAAGTAGCCCAACAGTCTGATGAAAAATAGGGTGGTGAAAAAGACATATTGAAAAATCCTGAAAAGAGAAAGTTAAGAAACTATTAACCAGAGGTTAGAAAACCAGGAACAAAATAAAACATTGCTAAATGCATGCATTGCTCCTTCTTGCTATTCAAATTGTTGTCTTTATTACCAACAACGCCTTGTAAAGGCAGCTCCTTCCCATATGCTGGCTTGCCTGTTACTCTTTCTTCCATTACCATGTTTTATTTTCTTTGAACATTTATCACTATCTGAAATTATCTTGTTCTTTTATCTTTCGTTTCTGTTTTGCCATCCTGTTTTCCAAAGCATTGGCAACAGTTTGTAACCATAACCATGTGAGTCCATATTTTTTCCAACACTTGATAACATCAGATTTTAAAAATTTTGCCAAATGGGTGTAAAGTAATGGTCTTAATTTGCATTTCCTTGATGAACAATGATGCTGAACATCTGTTCACAGGTCTTATGTGTTTCCTCTTGCCCATTTATCTATTAGGTTGTTTGGATTAGTCTTACTGATTTGTAGAAATTCTTTATATGTTCTTGATATCAATCCTTTTCCACTGTGTGTACTGTGAATATCTTCTCTCTACTTTAAAACGTTTACTTGCTCTAAGGTGTTGAAGAACAAAAGTTATTAATTTTAATAAGGTCTAGTTTATCAATCTTTAATTAGAATCAATGCTTTTTGGTCTTATTTAAGAACAATTCCCTACACCAAGGCCTAAAAGATGCTCCTATTTTCTACTAACACTTTATGATAGTTTAGAATATGTCCACACATTCTTTGGTATCATGCCCTTCTAGAGACTCTTCTTCCTCAGCATGTGGCTGGGACTTAATGACTTGGTTTCTAAAGAATAGAGTATCATGGAAGTTTGTGGCTTCCTAGATTACATACTAAAGGCATTGCAGTTTGCTCCTTACTCTTAGGAGGAAGCCAGCTGTCATGCTGTGAGGATACACAAGCAGCCCTGTGGAGAGCTCCATGTGAGGAAGAGCTGAGACCTCCTGCCAACAAGCTGCAAAAGTTGCCAGATGTATGAGTAAGCTATGGAGGAACTAGATCCCCCAGCCTAGCCAAGCCTTCCACTGACTTTAACTTTGGCCAATATCTTAATTGCAACCTGGTAATAGACCATGGACCAGAACTACCCAGCTAAGTGGCTCAGATTCCTAATCTGCAGAAACTGTCATATAAATGTTTGTTGCTTGAAGCCACTAAGTTTTGGGACCATTTTTTGTGTGGCAGTAGATAACTGATGCCAAATTTTAAAGTTTTTTTTTTGGACATTTAGTCCTTAATACATTTGGCCTCGCTTTTTAAATATTCTGTATAGTAGTGATCCAATCTCATTTTTTCCTCATCTGGATAACTACTTTTTTCCCCCCTACCATGTTTATTGAACAATTTTTCCTTTCCTCTCTGGCATATAATCACTGTCATACATCACATATTGAAGTTCTATATATGCATGCTCCTATTTCATTGATTGATTTTCCTATTCCTATGACAGTATCACTATTGTAATTACTGCAGCTTCATAGTAAGTCCTGATATCTGGGAACGCATATTCCCCACTCCTTGCTCTTTTTAAAAATTATCCAGGTTGTTTTTGACTCTATTCTTCTATATAGAGTATATTTTAGAATAACTGTATTTAATGTAATGAAAACCTTTAGGGCAGTTTGGTTGGAACTGAACTAAGTCCTATTTAAAGAGAATTGATATATTTATGATATTATGGCTTTCTATCCATGATCATGGTATTTCTCTTCTTTCATTCATGTTACTTTTAATGTTTCCTAATTTCTATAAATTCCTCTGTGGTGGTCCTGATTTCTTTTTTAACTGATGAATTATTTTGGCCTTGTGGTTTTACTCTGATTTGCACAAGTGAATCTCTACTTTTTCCTTTCCTGTATTACCTAATCCAGCTGTGCTGGTCTGCCGCCTGCTGCAGAACAAATTCACTACCTACCTCCTCCTACCAGTGAAAAACAGCCCCTTCCCCACCAGTTTCCTGAAGTTTTTCTCTAGAATTGATCTTTGTGGCAGGAGGCAGGGTTTGTTATAGTACAGCATCTTGGTCAGAATTAAAATGAGAAACACTTTACAAACCTCTTCCTAGTATTCTCCTTGAAGCTAAATACAGTATTCATGAAAAAGTTCTGGGATAACATTCTCACAGAAATCTTAGGAATAATCCAGCTTTCTTATTTCTTGAGTCAGTACCCAATATACCAGTGCCCCATAGGATACTGGAACAGAGCAAGAGGAGAGACCTTTTTAGTTTGATATGATGAGCTAGACTTTTAGGATGTTGTCAGGTTCTCTTCGGGATACCAACTCTTTCAAGGCAAATAGTTCCTATCCTGGGAGCCCACATGGGCAGTTCCATGTGAGGCACTGGTGTCAAATTATAGGCTAAGGCAGCCTGGGAGTTCTAAGGAAATTCTGCTAGCTGTTCTGGGAACACTGTATTTCAGGATAGCCAAATATGTAACACTTCACTTATCTGGTATGAGGGGGTATCCCCCATAAGCAAATTTTCCAGACAACTGGAGGTGATATTTAAGCACCAGTAATTTTGTTAGCCATTTTGATGGAACACTTTCTAAATCATATTTCATACCACTTTGAATATATGTCTCTCTGTGCCTTCTTAAACACATTATATTGAACATACTCTGACCTTTTTTGGAAATGCAAGGGTTTCATCGAATGCCAGTTTATTTTGCTATCACACTGATTCCCTCAGGACTAATATCCACTTGGTTGTTTGAATCTTGAGCTCTTACTCAGTTTAACAAGTATTTTTGAACAGTTATTATGGGCTGGGTACTGTTGGGTATGATTCTCTTTCACAGTCATTTTTTTCTCTTATTTACTATTAGGCTGGGGTATATGTGCATTTACAAGTTCTCTACTATTTCTAATGTAACATGTTGACATTTTACAGTATCGGGGGGAGGAACATCTGACATAATAGTGTGAAAACCCCATTCATCATCCTATAAACCACAAAAGGATCTTCCCATTCATAATCTACTGATGTTTTTGGAGAACCAGATCCATCAAGCTAATTCAGATTGTTAAAGGGAAGAGGGAGTATCAGTTTGCCATATTTCTCTTAGGCGACAAAATTCCTGTTTCTGATTACTACTAGGCTATTCACTTCTGAAAGTGAATAGAATCCCAACTTCTGGGAAGTTGAGATTAGGAATTGCCTTTGGACAAGGAAGTCATACATTAGAACTGAGAAACATAGTCATCAATGACACTAGTTTTTTGACTTCACCCTGGGAGTATGTGTGTATACAAAGGTCTCCTTGTCTAGAGTTTATTATTTTCATTTTTATTTTTATTATTTCCAGGATGGCTAAGTGGAACACCCAGTTTTCCAGGAGGTTTACTCAAACATATTTACCTACCTTTTGCAGAAAAGTGTTCCCTTCTTTTGTAGAGAATGATCCTGGGAGAATAAAGGACATCGATAAATAAGCAATTTCTGGGAGTTTTCATCCCTATCAAATAATATTCAGTGAGCTATTAGTTAATGTTATATTTAGATAGTGTCTTAACAATTTTTTACATGTATAACAGATGGAATTTTTAAGACAACTACATATGTGTGTGTGTGTGTGTGTGTGTAATTTTGTATCCCTTTTTTATTTATTGGTAGAAATAAATTGAGGCATAAAAAGGTAAGATGTGTCATACAGCTAGTAAGTGGCAGAACCAGGCTTGGAACCTGGGTCCTCCAAATCTGCATTCAGGGCTCTTTCAACTCTGCTTTTACCTCCTACTTAATCCGTAACCCTTAAAAAAGTTTATAAGCTATGAAAACCATATAAATATATTCTAAGAGAAGTTTTCAGAGCTATAAAAATGTAAAGATGAGGATATATCCTGGATTTCTGTGGCATCTCTCTTCCAAAATATTTTCTCAGTTATTTCATTTTCCTTTTAGCTTCCTTGTGAGATAAAAAATGAAGAGGAATTACAGTCACATTTTAAAATTGTGAAAATGATGCTCACAGAATTAGAATTAGAAACTTTTTGGTTTACAAATTTGGTTCTGTAACTTGAGCAGCATGTCAACTGGTCAGTTGCTGAGGCGGACTCTGTAAAGATTGCTCAAACATCATAGGTCATCAAACCACATGGAACTTTAGTAATCTTGATGAAGACAACTCTGCTTTTTCTCCAATAGTTGGTGAGAAGGGATGCTTTGATGAGTCATTGGGGGACAGATGGTAGGATATATCAGGGAGCATGGTAAGCTTGGTTCTAGAGAGGTGGGGTCCAGTTAATTTCAGGAGTTTTGTTTTTGTTGTTTTTGTTTGTTGGATAATATGCAAGGTTGGGACTAGAATGACTTGTATAATATACAAGGTTGGAATCAGAGTGACCCATGACTTCCCAGTGGGAACCATGGTCACTGTGAACGTGGTCTAATATATATCCAAACATCTGGATGACCCCAAGGACAATGGTTGTTTGTGGATATTTGCTTTTTAGGGAGAGATGACTTTTTGTTTTCTGACATTATGAAGACCATATATCCAATGACAAAATTTCTGGTGAATGTCAATTCTGGCTCTAAAGCCATTATAAATTACAAAATTAAAGTCTAACAAATGTTTTATCTTTTTGCCCTATGTACTTGCTGCCACAAGCAGGCCAAGAGGCCTGGTGCTCTACATCCAACTCTGTGTCCTTTAGATCTCTGCATATATGCTAATGGCACCATGGTGCTAAATATGAATAGACACTGAAGCTGTATCATAAAGTAATGACTTCTCATGTTTTTTTTTTTTTTTTTAAAGATTTTATTTATTTATTTGACAGACAGAGATCACAAGTAGGCAGAGAGGCAGGCGGAGAGAGAGGGGGAAGCAGGCTCCCTGCTGAGCAGAGAGCCTGATGTGGGGCTCCATCCCAGGACCCTGAGATCACGACCTGAGCCAAAGGCAGAGGCTTAACCCACTGAGCCACCCAGGTGCCCCGACTTCTCATGTTTTATCTCATGGGTTAGATTAGCTGGTGATGGATGCCCTGGTGCTCTGTGTAGTGAGAGATTTGGGACCATGTTGGGATCACCAGGAAAGAGCACTGTGATTCTGGGAGATGGGAGAAGTGGTATATGTGTCCTGTGTTGGCTTCCTCTCCATACAGTGTACCCTCAGTTAATGTTCCTTCTTGCTTCCACGCAGAACTCTGTGAGGTCTTAGGCTAGTTTCTTTGAGAACACATTATTTGGATGGCGCTAAGAAAGGGAAGATCATTGTTCCATAGCCTCTTCTTTGTGTCTTTAGGGTTGGAATGCTTTATAATTATGTCTGATACTATTCTTGGAATCTTAGAAAATGCACATGGGAAAATTGGTATGTGTTTGGTGGCTGATAGTGTTTTGGAAACTCCCTTGAAGGCATTGACACAGAGAGAAGCTGAAGGTAGAGTGAAATGCTTACCTTATGATTTTGGCTGTTAGACTCTTTTCTTAGAAAATTCATGCTCAAGACTTTTGATCTAGGGGAAAAAGAACCAAGATAGGGACTGAATAAAGTACATACAAATATTCATACTACATCATTGTTATTTAAAAACAGTTTTATATTCTAAAGCTATACTGTCCGCTATTGTAGCCAGTGACCATATGTAACTTTTTACATTTAATGACAATAAAAAAATCAGTTCCTCAGTCACAAAAGTCATCTTTCAAGTACTCAGTAGGTGACTAGTGGCTACATACTGGATAGCACAGAAAGTTCCGCTGGGCAGCCCCATTCTAAAATCTTGGCTTAGCAATGAAGCCACACTTAATATTCAGGAAGGAGCTCAGGAGACTTGAAGGTGTTCTTTAGGGGCAGGGACCTCCAAGTCCTGGTATTCTAGCCTCCAGGCCACAGTGTGGACTGAGTTTACTTAGAGTCTATGTACAGTTTAGGTCTTTTTTTCTTGATCCCAAGATTCTAAAATATTTAATAAATGGAAATGCTTCCCAACTGATTTAAGATTTAAATTCTAAAGAGAGTCAGGAAATGAAAGTGAGGTTTTTGGCTTTAGTTTCTCACTATTTAGACTCTTTTGATAAAATCAAGGATTAATTTTTTTGGAGGGGGCTTTTCTCTATTATTTCTAATTTTCAATGTTCATAGTTTCATATAGTATAAAATTTGGTTTCTTACTATGATAGCCCTAGTTTGTATCTACAGATTAGTTTCATGTCTATTCCATATGGTTGAGTTTCTATATATTTTGGGGAAGTAAAGGTGATATTAATTTTAAGACCTTTTTGGTAAAATTTAAGGAATGCCTTTCTTTATCAAGGTCCCAGACCAGTAACCCTTTTTGCAGCATGTGTTCCTGCCTTTAATATAAACCCAAATAACTGGTAATGTGATAAAATTATGAAGGAAGGTGTGTTTCTGCAGTCTTTTAAGAAAGATGGGAGGACCTGCATTTTGATATGGGTGTGGTTTGTGGGAATCAACCAGCTCGCTAAGAGAGGGGAAGGTTATATGGTGTTGGGGCTCACTCAATTCCGAATAGGAATTGGTCAGAAAAGTTTGCTCTGACCCAGGCTGAGATGGAGTTACCACTAAAACCAGGATGTTCCTTTGTTTGCCAAAGCTCACACTTCTCTTTCAAGGAACCGAGTCTCTAGTTCTTCTTCTATTTTCCTCAGTGTTTCCTGGTACTTCTTCAAAGGGAAATAAAAGAAATCGCAGTTATTAACCAGAAGCTTTATGCTCTTTCTAATCATATTAAGCACGTTTTCACTACATTGTCATGTGAATGGTTGGCATTCCCACTGCCATTGTGTCTCCTTTCCCAGTACCCTAGCCTTCCACTACTCCTGATCTCTCACTGCACTTCACCACTGGGCAGGTGCCTGTGGTTATCAGGATTATAAATAGGAAAAAGTGCTCATTATTAATTTAAGAGCACAGAGCTTGTGAGACTAGGGCACTAATAGAATGATTCTGGTGGTAGAGTGTCATCCCCCCTAAAAGTCTTTGTAATGCCACCTTGAAGAATTAATGTTGTTGCAGTGTTCTTTAAAAAGCCTGGTTTCAGTGGGATTATGGACATTGGGGAGGGTATGTGCTATGGTGAGTGCTGTGAAGTGTGTAAACCTGGCGATTTACAGACCTGTACCCCTGGGGATAAAAAGATATTATATGTTTAAAAAAAAAAAAAAAAAAAGCCTGGTTTCATTTCATCCTGTACCCTAACAAACCCATTGCTATCCCTTTATTGAGAAACTGTACCTTTATGCAGAGGGCCTGATCCTCACAGAGCTGAGCCACAAATGCATAGTCCTCCATTACCTGGGAAGCCAAAATTCAGTCTTAAATTTTGTTCAGTAAATTGCTATAAGAACAGTAGTGTACTTGGTGCCTCGTAGGTTCTAGGCCCTAAATGTGCTTTTCTAGTTGTTCTAAATATGTATTTCTGTACATATAAACTCATATTTTTTTAAAGGATAAACAGGCTATTCTTTATGGTCCCAAAGAGAATTATTTCGGGACAGTTGGGAGAAAAATAGATACTAATTTATTGATACAAATTATGGAAGGTATCCTATAAAAATGTTAAAGAGAAGGTGATTTGGGAGACTGTATTCACACAGTCTAGTACATTCCTTCAAACTGTGTGACCAAGGATCAAGATTTCCTTCCTTTGGGAGAAGTAGCATTGAAGATATTGTCATTACCTTGGCTAGCTCTTTCTCTTGGTCTGCACAGGAAGCTTCCAGCTGTTGTAACTTGGCCTATAGAAAGCGAAGGAGACTGGTAACTCAGCCAGGCAAAAGCGGGTTCCATTCTGAAATGGGATCTTCAAGGTTATTTTACAGGTCATTCAAGTGCCCCAGGACCAATTTCAGATGTCTTTTTATTGGAGGGGATTCAAACTTGAGGTGAGATGACTCTTGACTTTGAATTTAAATGGTAAATATTAGCCAAATGGAGTACTGGAAGACATATTTCCCATGCAGAGATTACAGCAAGGACCAAGACTGTGAAATAGCACAAATTGGGCATATTCGAAGAAGTTATGTGGTGGGAACCTAGGGGAGATTTGTTTAGAATGAAGCGAGGTGGGGAAAGGTAGCCATGTATGAGATTACGTAGGGGTTTATAGCTTCTAGAGAGTTTGATTCTTTATTCTAATTGCAGTGAGAAGCCAAGGGAGAGCTTGAAGTTGTAAAGACACAATTCGGTTTGTTTTCTTTCTAACGAAGAGTTCTTTCTGTGTGTGGAACGTGTATTGTTTAGGGGTAAGTGTAAAAGCAAGAGGATCAGTTAAGAGGCTGCTTTAGCATCCAGGTGAGGGTTTAGAGTGTTTTTCAAAAGGGTGGTAGTTACAGTACTAGTAGATAGAAAGGAGCAGATGCATTTGGGATATATCGTATAAGCAGAGGGGACATACTGCAGTCTTTCCTCCTTTCCCTTTTCAGTTCTGTTGTTCCCACTCTCATCTAGCTACCATTATTTCATGTTTGGACTCTTCTCACAGTTTCTTTCCCTTTCAGGCAATTACATCTAGGACCAAATAACCAAATGTGCTAAGGGCTGTATTTTACTTATTTTATTGTATTTCAAACAGAAAATTTTTATTTATTTTTTTTCAAAATTTTATTTAAATTTTAGTTAGTTAACATGCAGTGCAATACTATTGGTTTCAGGAGTAGAATTTAGTGATTCATCACTTACATACAAGACCCAGTGATCATCATAACAAGTGTCCTTCTTAATGCCCATCAACCATCTAGCCCAGTCCCTACCTACTTCTCTTTCATCAGCCCTCAGTTTGTTCTCTGTTGTTAAGAGTCTCTTATGGTTTGTTTCCCTCTCTCTTTTTTCCCCCTCCCGTATGTTTCTTTGTTTTGTTTCTTAAATTCAACATATGAATGAAATCGTATGGTATTTGTTTTTCTCTGACTTTCACTTGGTAAGGGCTATATTTTAAAGATTTATTTATTTATTTCAGAGAGAGAGACAGAGAGTAAGTGAGCATAGAGGGAGGGACACACAGAGAGAGAGAGAGAATCCTCAAGCAGATTACATGTTCAGCCTGGAGTCTGACACGGGGCTTGATCCCAGGACCCTGAGATCATGACCTGAGCTGAAACCAAGGGTCAGATGCTGAGCCAGTCGGGCAACAGGGCTGTATTTTAAAGACAGTGGCCTGAGTCACAAGTTGTTGAGGTAGGCATCCTATTAAACTACTGAACTGATCACCGGCATGCAGGAGGAACAGAAGCAACAGAGATGATATATATTTCATAGAATTAGAGATGCCACCTGAGAATTCTACAAAATAGTGGGCAGAAGGGAGTAATTCAAAGGGTTGATAATACTCTGGAACGTTTTAGGGCTGGACCTAGCACTGCCAGGAAAATAATGGCCATTGTTGTGATGGGAACTTTCTATCTAGAGTCTATTGGAATCAGCTCACCTGACGTGGCCAGTATAGCCAGACTTAAAAGTGTCACCACTAGATTCTGGTAGGCTTACATTAGCAAAACACATTTTGGGCAGAAGAAGGAAGAACATTAATCTCCTGATTGTTGCAGATTTATGGCAAGGGTAGTCAGGGAACTTCATGTTCCTTTGTAGTCTTAGTTCCAGTTTATTCCCGAGATACACACACAGTCCTGATTTCTTTCTTCCCAAATAAGTTTCCTGGATGGGCATGCCCAAGCAAGCTTACTTGGTGGCTTTGGACTTCCTCTTTTTTTTTTTTTTTATTGCTATCAACACTGATTTGTCCAACAGAACATAGGGCAGTAATGCTCTCTTCTTTCATTTTCTATTTTCAGTGTGTCCATATCTTTGGAGGCTTCATGCACACAGTGTAGGCTTAAGTATGGGCTTAAATGTGGGTTTAAGAAGCAAGAAAGATTGAGAAATAGGGACGGTCTGTTTAAAAGCCCATTGTATATTATACTGTTAGGTAGTGAAACATAATTTTTATCTTTATACGAAGAATTCTCTCTTTATTTGTTCTTAAATATATAAAAATAACTATCAGTTTAAGAAAAAAGAAACAAGGAGCACCTAGCTAGCTCAGTCAAAAGAACATGCAACTCTTGATCGCAGGGTCATGAGTTTGAGTCCCATGTTGGATATAGAGATTACTAAATAATAATAATAATGATGATAATAGTAATAATAATATTTAAAAAAGAAGAAAAAGAGATTAGGGAGGCAAGGACAAAGAGATAATCCTACAGAAATGATCAAGTAAGAATTTTATCTGCTCTCTGAATAAAAAAGTCTAAATCTTGTATCTTTGATCAGATGGGTTGTGGTTGTGCTCATGTTCTTAGCTCTGGAACACAACTAAGGAAATGCTAAGCACTCTATGATGCACTTAGCAGAGGTCACTCTATACTTGAAGGACCAACTGACTGAATCCTTTTCTGGATGGGAGTCAATGACAGTATGTGTAAATTACCTAGCACACAGTAGACTTACAAATCCAAACTCTGCCTGTGAATTCAT
This sequence comes from Enhydra lutris kenyoni, assembly GCF_002288905.1. NCBI lineage: Eukaryota > Metazoa > Chordata > Mammalia > Carnivora > Mustelidae > Enhydra > Enhydra lutris. Next base: position 7,018,561 of record NW_019154088.1, on the reverse strand, counting down.
ACATGTGCTTCAGCCAGACTTTTAAATAATCACCTTAAAATCATGACCCTTTAATGTTTTAGAACTCCAAAAAAGAGAATATTTTGTATATACAGTTTCATTCATTTTCAAACTGAGGCTGGGAGGGACTGATTAAATTGCCTACCTTCGCATATTCTCTGTAAGTACCTCTGGGGCCAGGATTTAAATGAGGGACTGCAGCTACCTCTAATATTAATATGTATTTGTGCATTTGTATTCTGCTCTTTTTGATGGAGAGAGAACAAAAATATATGGCTTCAGACTGAAATTCCTTACTAAGGGCAGAGGAGAATTCAGCACTTAGCAGCCAAGGCTTAAGACTGGCATGGCTGAAACTACAAAGAATTTGTCCTAACTTTGACAATTGTTTCCACTTGAAGGTTTGTTTTCTGGTCATGCAGCCCAAACCCATTCGAGGTTGCTTTTTTGTTTACCTTTGACTCTTCTGAGGATCCCTTTGTTTTGTCTTGTTCACACTTCGTTGCCTTATGTAATTTTCTTGTAAGCTGTGGGTTCAATTAGAAAAAATAGATTTCAAGTAAAAAATATATCAAATTAAAAAATGTGGAAGACAAAGATATTCTCTGGTGTGTGAGGCCAATAACTTGGCCTTGATTGAAGCTGCCAGGAAATGGTCTCTTGGTGGATACTTGGTATATTTGGGAACATCTTTGTTCTACCTCCATCTTCTCATTAGTTTTGACCGCCAAGTAGAGTCTGCTCAAAGCAGGAGTACTTCCCTGAACCCCCTAGTCCAGGCTGGATTACTCAGGGCTCCAGGCATAGGTCAGAAAGTAGGGTAATCATAAAGAAGCCCACTGTATTTTAACCAGGCATTGAGGTAGAGGGATTACCTGGACAAAGAAGGGTAACTTTTTGGCATTAAGTATTTTAAAAGTCTCTAGTAAAAGTAAAATTAACCTCTCACCATAAGGGTCCCAGTCAATCCCTTCAACAGATTGTCCATTGGATTCCATTTCTTGTGATAGAATGAGGAAGCCATGGGATCACGGACTACCTGGAATACCCTATGCACTCCTTTCACCAGACACTTGCAAGCCAAAGTCATGGCACTTAGCTCATGAGGTTCAGCCTCAGGAGAGTGGAGCAGGAGTAGCAGCCATCCCCAGCACAGGTCTCTCTGACATGTGGGATTTTGCACGATCTTTTCCCCTCCCTTGCCTCTTTGATGACTAGGGGATACCCAGGAACATGAGAGCTCTTCCCCACCTTTCTTTGAAGTTCTGCTATACTGTGGACCAGAGTCTCATTCTTCCTATCCTGTTGAGAAAAAGAAGCAGAGTATAAGTAGAGTATAAGTGTGCATCTGCGCACCATCATCTGTTTTTATTCAGTTGATTGTTCTCCATTTCACCCCAGAGATGTTTTCCTGCAGTAACTGTACCTTCCTGCATAATGGCAGGTGAAGGACCTGTGGTTTGATCTCAGTATGGACACACCAACTTACCAGGGATTGAGATGTCCACGTGCAGGCCTTCCTAATATTAAATATTACCAGAGAAACCCTAACCTCCACACATCTCCTTCCCATGGAAGAACACGATCTGCCATGACTTTGGAGTTGACTATTTTTTGTGTGTAAAAAGGGGAGACTTATCTAACAGTGCTGAGGAATCAAACCTATCAAATTGCTCTTCCCTGCTTTTTGCTTACGAGTCTGGCTGTTTCTTCTTCCAGCTCCTGCAAGGCTTTTTCCCTCTCTACTGTGGTGCAGTTCTCCTTCTCCCACTCCTCATCTTCAGCCAAGTCTCTGGTCTGGGTGATCTCACTTTCCAGCCTGTATAACATAAGCACACACTATGAGGAATGACAGCCTTCAAACTGGTAAAGCACATGTCAGTTTTAAGGGTACTCAATGATAATAAATACAAAACTCAAGTTGGAAATCCTTTCTTTCCTGGAACCTTAGGATCAGAATCACTTTAAAGATAAGACAAGCAAGATTCCTATGATTTCCACGTCAAACACCCCAGTGTTCTTTCAGCTCTGGTAAGCATCACTCATTCTTTTAGGATTCTTTTTGAAAATTGCTATATTTCAGGGTTTGAGACATAGACAAACACCAAAGAATGAAGAAGAAACTCTTTTCATATATAAGATACAGGTCCCCAGAGTAAGCTGGAAAATTCAATTGTGTTTCATTTCCTCCACCCAGATCTTTGGGTTAGGAATGTCCCTCATGAAGCCCCAACACTCACCTCTGAATCTCGTTTTCTTTCTCGTGGATTTTGAGAAGAAGTTCTTGATTTGCTTCATCTATTCTCTGCATGTCCCTTTCAAGGTCCATGTTCAAACTGTTAATGTTCCTCTTTGACTGGACCAATCTTAAGATTTCCACTTTCTCTGACCTATAAACTCAGCCCCCCAAATGGACAAGGGCCAGTTATCTTAAGATCAATAATCTTTGGACCAAAGAGAATATCTAGAAGACATGTAACTCATTAGCCTGGTTATTTCTGGTAGTGTACTTTTCCTTTTTTATATTTAGGAAATTGCATTTCTTAATTTCTTAATTATGAATTTAAATATAATTAATATTCTTAATTCTTAATTTCTTAATTATGCTCTTCAGTTTGTTTCAATAATTCTTAACTCAGTCAGCAAGGGCGGTTTTACCCAGCCTTTCTCAGCCAAAGTGCTCAGCATTATAGTGCACCTCCACTTTGGTTCCAGGAGAAGTTCTGCTTCCTTAAATAGCCTTTTGCGTTGGAGAGAGTGGTTTTTCAAATTGTTCACAATGCTATACACTTTTATCAAGTACTTCTATTTGGGTAGCAGCTACATAATTTATGCGTGGACCCTGCTTTATGCAGAGCCACAAGAAGTTTCCACCACCAGTTAGGGCTTGGTCTTTTCCCACCTCCCCCATCTGAAAACTTCTCCACTGTCGGCTGTAAAGCGTGAGAATCTACTATGGGAGTCACTCCATTGAGCACACAGAAGTAATCCAGGCATTCACTTTCATGAATGCAGACATCTTTTTTGAAGTAAATTTGAATGAAATAATAGTAACTTAATGCTAGTATAGTCTAGAAAGTTACCTGGCACATGGGAACCTCTCAATAAATTTTTCATTTTCTTTTGTGGCACTTAAGTAATTGGTTTCTCTCTAAAATAATTAACTAGAAATAAGATAGTGAGGCAGAGAGACTTTTGTTTTGAGTAGGCATGAGGGATGATTTTGGAATAGAAAAGTCCTACCTTGGAAGGGCTGGTTTGGATGGGGGATTTGCAATGGCTATCACTTCAGAGGGCAATGGGGTGCTTGGGGCGGAGAGTGGTGAAGGATGGATGGATAGGAGCTGAAGGAAAGAGGGAGACTCGAAGATGAAGAAAGGAATCAACAGCAGTCATGCTTCATACCTTGGTTCTTGGATGTGGCTTTGCATAATCATGACTACTTACTCATAATCTAGCTGAGTGTTCTTGTGTTCTTCCATTGTAGATTCCCTAAAATACCAGCAGAGATGTATCTAATAAATCAGGGGAAACAGGTCCATTTATAAAACACAGTAACTGGCAGAGAGTCCCAAAAGATAGGAATAAAATTAACTGGCTTCCTCCCTCCCACTTCTACATTTTGGACATAACAAAACTTAGCATTCTGAGTCTTCAGCACATGATATGATTATGCTTCAGTAAGGATATGGTGAAGATAAAGGGATAATGCTGGAAAATTCAATATATATCCTAGTATTGAGATGATTCACCAACACAAAATCCTTTGGAAATGTATACATGGCAATGAGAATCAACAGAGGTCATCAGTTGTTCTTAAATCTCTTTTTTTTTCTCTATGCCCAGCTACTTCTCTTAACACCCCATGGGCATGGATACATGTGCATAACTGCCCTGAAAAATAATCTCTTTGCTTTCTCGCCTGGCTTCTGCAAGGATCTCCAGATATTAAAATCTCTAGTATTAAATAGGACTCAGAAAAAATAAGCAGTAGTAAATAATGTGGCTTATTCTGGTACTTAGTTGCCTCCTTTTCTCCAATAAACTCTACCTCCCTTCTAATGTATGGTCTTCTTGATTCTGCCCTAGTCTGTTAGCTTCTGAAGAGTTTAAACTTTCCCCACTGGAACCATCCAATAGAATCTCAGAACCTTCCATTGGGTCATGAGTCTGCTATTGACATAGGATGGGTGGGGCAGTATGTCACAGTAGGGTGGGTAGCAATGGTTTCACATCATTTGTGCCAAGTTCAGAGCCTAGATGGGTACATGTTTCATGACTGAGTCTTCCCTTTGGTGGTGGTAGTTTCAATGGATCTGTCTAGGCAGTTTGAAGGCATAGTCTCTGTCTGTATTCCTCTGGCAGACTGAGCACTTTCCTTGTCCAAATGTGACTCATGTGGGAGCTCTGGGTCCTAACACCAGCATCCCAATCCCATAAAGTAGCCAACTCACTACTCATTCATTCAACAAACACTGAAACTTTGAAGGAGCACCTATTTTTGCCGGGCACTCTTCTAAGTACTAGGGAGACAGAGTGAACAAAATAGCCTAAAGCACCTGCCTTTATGGAGTTTACATTCTAGGTTATGTGTGTCGGAGAGATGCGACAAGCAACAAAATAAATGAGTAAATTTATCTTATCTGGTAGGTAAATTTTGGCCAGATTCTGCACAATTTGTAACTTTCTGTGTGTGTGTTAGTCACGGAAACCTGGAAGTTTCAGATCTTGACTTAATAAGGACTGCATTGAGTTGATTTGTGGGCCAGAGTGACTTCTTAACATACTGTAGTTTCTAACAAACTATTTGTAAAATTAATGGCCTCTGATGACCCCCATTACCATCTCCCTTCTTCCTGAAAGAAGGCATTTCATTGCTTTATGAAGCTGTACACAGAAGAGTAATTAAGTAACAATTCAGGCCAATGGCCTCTCCTAGGAATTAATGGTAGGGAGAGTTCATTAACCCCAGCTGGTTATAGCTTCTCCAGGAAATGCCCTGGACCAAGGTTATTGTAGCGATTAATGTCTTGGATAGAGACTTTAACTGGGATAAAAATAAAGCTCTATCCATCTCCTTCCTGGGGAGGTTTTCTCCTTGAGGGGCTACCAAAGGCAAGCCCGTAGGAGCAGCAGAACCTCAAGCTTGGGGCCTTGTGTGGGATGAAGACAACAGATTGCCATTAGTGAGACCTGTCCTGCTAAATCAAAGTAAAAACAGGGCCTTGGGGGCAAATTAAGGTCCTTGATATAAGCTTTTCTGCTATTTGGGCAGTGGCTTTTGATTAACACCCAGTACAGCTGTTTCCACCTTGTTAACTTTTCCATGCCATACCTGCCCTGTGCAGAAGAGTGGTGGAGAGATGCAGATTTTGCTGCAGTCTTGCCAGGGACGTAGTGGCCTTTATGTGGAAGTCTGCTGTGTAGACACCCTCTTTCCACAGGCTAGACATTTGGACTCTTTTTCCTGGGGCTTCACCTTTCTGCTGCGAGGGCCCTGGTCAGATACAAGAGTCCCTGATAACCTGCCTGGGTTCTGGTCCTTTCTGCTGCCTCACAGGGATGGAGACATATTTCTTCTGCTCACTTCAGTTGTCCTTACTTTACTTTGGCAAAGTCTTCTCTGGTATTTTTATAAATGAGCCTGATTTTGAGGCTCATAGCCAGGCAAGGCTCTAGAACCTCATTTTAGATCAGTTTTCAAATACAGAATCAAGTATACTATTTTCCTTATGTCCTTATTTTTAGTGACTATTTCTGTACAGTCTTTAGGCTCATAAAATCTTTGAATTTCCTTTCAGAAGACTTCTCAGAATAGCTTTCTCAAAAGCAGAAACTTGAACTAAATTGAAATGTGAAGCAAAGAGAGAGAGAGAGAGAGAGAATGTTCCAGTAGTTAATGTTGTCATTATTTAATATCCAGTAAACTGTGGTAGTTTAAATTGATAAAAAGTCATGTATTTTCTTTTGAAACTAAATCTTTCTAAATTTATTGCATCATTGCTATTACAACAGCAATAAAGAACTAAAAATGAAAGTTCATCAAGGATCTCACTTCAGCAAAAGCCTTGTATTTTTTCCAAGTTTTCTTCTATTTTTTTTTTTGCCTGTTAACAAACCGTCTTTTATAGTTATCATAGAATAGATATATTTTGCCTTTTCACGAACTTCTCCCAGGTTGCTACATACTTTCTATAATTATATTTTTAATTGCTACATAAAATTCTGTTGAGTTGATAATATTCATAATCTGCTTCATCATACCTTTCTTACCATACTATTTATCTTTTTGCATACCTATCTTCTCTTGAACGCCAGGAGAGTACCTATATTAACTTTTTAGAGCTGTCATGACAGGTACTACCACAGACTGGGTGGCTTAAATAACAGAAATTTATTTTCTCACAATTCTGGAGGCTGTGAATCCTGAACAAAGTGCTGGGAAGGGTGTTTCTCCTGAGGCCTCTTTTCTTGGCTTAGATGGCTCTGTTCTCTCTCTGCCCTCACATGGTCATCCCTCTGTGTGTGTCTGTGTCCTTATCTCCTCTTATAAGGACAGCAGTCGTACAGGATTAAGGCCCAACCTAATGACCTCATTTAAAGTTGATTACCTCTTTAAAGACCCTGTCTCCAAATAAAGTCACATTCTGAGGTATTAGGTATTTAGATTTCAACATATGAATATTGGGGGGGGGCACAAATCAATCTATGTGAAGTACTGAACAGATGCTTTAACTGGGACCAAATTTATGAATGTTCGGGTTGTTCTCCCTTCCCCTAAATAACAACACTTGAAAGAACACATATGTATAGTCATTGTCTTTTTCAGGTATAACCAGAATATCAAAGTATATATACACTTAAATTTTTACCAGTTTTGAATGTCTGTTCATTAGTGTATCAGTCAATGGCTTTTTATTTTACAGATGAGGAAAATAAAAACAGGAGAGATTAAATGTCTTGTGGGAATTAAAAAAAGATTTTAAGAAATCTGCCAAACCTGAGACCACGCCTCTCAACATTTTCTGGTTCATTCCTCTGTAAGCCTAGGAAAATATAATAGGAAGAGAACATTTCCTCAGTTGTACACCTGGTATTAGGGACTAGCAGGTGTTCAGGGTGTCTCACCTGTTAGTGACATGATTTTTGTTGAAATGACTGAGGTCATTTCAGAGGTAACCATGCTTGATCTCTGCTTTAATAACTCTTTGCTTTACTTTAAATTTGCTTCTGTAGTTCACAGTTAGGAAGCGATCACTAAATGGAGGATTCCTAAAAGGGATAACTAGAGCCTCTGCAACCTAACTTGTAGAAATGTTACACTGAAATCTAGTGTAATTTTATACTCCCTTCTCGTTTCTTCTGTGTTCTGTCTGCCATGTACTGGGAACATCTTTAAACTTGCTGATTGGTCCCCTTTGATCATTATAGAGAAGTCTTTCGTACATTGAGGTGTTAGGATATCTTTAACTTAACAGAAGTAATATTATGCTGGTATATTTATACTATGAATGCCTTATATTTAGCTTAACTTTGGCTATATAGTTCTTTATTCTTCATTTATTTAGCAGATATTTTTCTGAGTACCTAGGTGGATAACAGGGTGTCCTAAAGAGGACTCGAGTACTCAGTTGTGTGAGGCACTACAGTGTGATAAATGTTATAGTGGAGACAGCTAAAAATTGCTTTGGGATTCCGATGGGGAGCATCTCACTTTATGAGTTAGGGAATCTTCAAAGGAAAGGTGCCTTTTGGATTGAGTCCTGTAGGAAGGGAGTAACTTTATAGAGAATTGGAAAAGATCCTCTAAGAGGAGGCAACAACAGGTTAAAAGGCACAGTATGCTCAGTGAGTGGTGAAAATTCACTGTAGTTTCTGTCTGAAGTAGCACATTCCAGTGTGTGGTACATGAATTATTAGTCGTGTAACTGATAGTTTTATGTGGGTGGAACATGGAGATAACATTTTTGATTTTAAAAATAAATTTTAAGTAGTGATAGTTAAATATTTAGTAAAGCTACAAGCAGTACACTAAAACTTGATTTAGAAACATTGCTTTAAATGAGAATAGATTTATTGGGTAAAAACTACTTGGTTTAAAGAAAATATTAAGTAGACAGTTGTTCTGCAGGAAGATGAATGTAGCAAACATTGTGAAGGTAGAATGTGAATGACTAAAGTTTGGGAATGAGTGCTCTAAGAATGTATGTGGCATTGCGGGAAAGGGATAGCGAGGTCAGCTGAGGAGCCCTGCATAGTTGCTCAGGATGTTGGGCTTCATCTGGAGGCACCTCCAGAGACATTAGAGACTCTTAGGTAAAAGAGTGACATGGTCATTGTATTTGAGAAAGATAATTCTGGAGCAGTGAGGGATGGATGGGAAGAAGAAGGCCCCAGTGCTTTCCATACAGTGCATTACGATCAGACATCTCAGGGGAGATATTTTACTTTGTTTCTATTTGGAATGGAAACTCAGGTTTTTATCATGCATTTTTTTCCCCACTGGAAATTGTATATTGGAGTATTTTCCCCTTTATATTATTTTCTGTTTGGCTTATAAAGGCGATATTAAATCTTCTTGGTGAATAGAATCTTATCACACCTGTAATGAAAGGGTTTTTGTCCATAACTCCTCACTTTAACTTATAGCCATTGCTTTGAATATCTGCAGTCTGTAGATGGTTTGGCCTCTCCTTGTTCATTCAGATTGTTTTCACTGGGGCTAATTCTTCTTCCCATAAATGGAAATGTGATGATCCTGTGACTTTTCTGGTTGCTTTCAGTTACAAAATGATGTTCCAGTTCAGTAATCAAAGGATCCAGTAACAAGTCATAATAACAACTCTGCCCTTGGTGTGGAGTGGAGGTTTCTGCTCTCTGACAGCTGAAGCCTACTGTGGGTAGAAAGACAGTCTGGGCTTGTTGACTTAATCTCTTTCCACAGGGAGCATATCTACCTCTCCTTTCCACCATGTTGGCTACAATTCAGACCAGGTAAAAGAGGAAAGGAGACTTTAGTCCATACTTAACTAATTCTGTTAGGCACCGGCACCCTGTCCCATGGGGCCTACTTGAAGTTTAGACCTGATGCTCTCTCTTGTGGATGTTCTTAAGAAGTTGTTGGAGGTTGCCTAACCACTCTCATGACATAATTGGAAACTCTAGCTCTTACCTGGACAATTGCATGCATGTCTAATTGAGTCATTCTTTTGCATCTTCTTTAGCCACTCAGACTTTTGTCATCCTGCCAGCTTCTCTTTGCTGATCACTTGCTCTCCTGGGTGGCTGGGACTGGCTATATAATTTGTAGAACATAGTGAACTGAGTTCACTTTGTGTAGAACTCTGAGAATATAGGGCCATATCTCAAAAATTAAGAATTTTAAGTCAATGACAGAACACGTCCATGAAGCTGGCCTTGCAGGTGGCTCTTATGAATGAGACCTAAGACAGTTTGGTGCAGGCAGACATACTCACATATTCTTTGTCTAAATAGGCTCTGGAACACAAGGCAGCTCCCACTTATTTAGTCTGCTGTCAAAGCAGTTAGCTAACCTGTATCATGCCCTTAGATTTTCTAGATGACTCTCTGACAGTGCTCTCCAGTATTCCCTGTGTATTCGAGGACACCTAGGAAGATCTCCTAATAGGCTCCTGAAAACCCTTTTCTTACATTCATTTCCTATCATCGGTAAAGTAAATCCCCACAAACTTTGTGGCTTACCACAATAAAAATTTATTATTGTGCAGTCCTAGAGGCAGAAGTCTGACATGGCTCTCAATGGGTAAAATCAAGGTGTTGGCAAGGCTACTTTCCTCTGGAGGCTCTAGGGAAGAATCTCTTTTCTTGCCTTTTCCAGCTTCTGAAGGCCACCTGCATACCTAGGCTCATGGCCCCTTCTTTCTTCTGGGAAGCCAGAGGTGTAGAATCATGAAATCTGTCTGATTTTCTGACTTTTGCTTCTGTGATCTCATTGTCTGCTCTCACTCTGACCTTCTTGCCTCCCTCTTACAAGGTCCTTGATTAATAATTTTTGGTCCAGGATAATATCGCCATTTCAAGATCCTTAAACACATCTGCAAAGACCAGTTGTTATGTGAAGTAACATACCCACAGAGGATGGGCACATGGGTGTGTTTGGGGGAGGGGGTCATCATTCAGCCTACCTCACTTATCTTGAGGCAAAGAGAGAAGCAGCCCTCCCATCCTTCCCTTTGAATTCACATCTCACTAGGCTAGGGGGAGTTCTATACCCCATTGTGGTTATAGACACAGCAAAGCGCAGAGCTCTGAAGGAATCTTTCCTCCAATCTTGGCTCTACATTAGTTCTAAAAGTAGGTGAAGAGATTAAGAGTCATCTAAGAAGTTCTCCAGGTAAACTATTTATACTCCAGTCCTTACCTCGGGTCTGTTTCAAGTTCATTTTTTTGTCTTATACTTTCCTGATTTTACTGTTAAAATATTCCAGTTCCAATTAGTATATCAACACTGGCCCTTACAGAAAGTGTTAGAATAGCATCTAAGTAGGAAAACAATAATGCAACATTCCATTTTTTGAGTTAAACGAATCATTTCCCCTTGATGAAAAGTTAATTTAGAAAGTTCTGGAAAGTGATTCTTTTCTTCTCTGCCCTGCTTTGAGTCCTGATACCTTGCAGTTTCCACACTTACATGATTTAGAGTAAAATCTTAAATGTTATTTCAAGAACAAATTTTTTTTTTCCTTCCTTTTCAAAATGGGATAGTCAAGTGGATAGCTTTGTGTGACCTGTTTGACTTTTTCCTCCACAGCCTGACAGCTCCAAGATTCAGTTCTGTGCCAGTCTGCAGAACCACTCCCCTCACTGATCTTAGGAATCTAACTCCTGTAGAATCTAGCCAGTCCCCATTCCTGTTCTCTCTGACTCTGTACTACAGCTTGGTATCTGAGCTAGTACCTCATTCCCAAGACCAGTGTCCTATTTTATTCCTTAGTTTTAGGGTTTGAAATTCTGTCACAAGCCTACCTGGGAACACAGTACTGATTTATCCTGCAATTAGACTATTTTTGTTGGAACCTGATGCATGGATCTCTGACCCTAAATTCTTCCTCAAAGCTGGGCCAATCCAAAGTTTCCACAGTTCTCCAAGGTTCTGCCTGCCCTAGTGCTCAGGTCTCTATAGTCTGCCTGCTTACTGGATTGTGCCGCTATTACCATTGGTTGGGTTTCCTTGGTTCAAATCACCTGCCTTGTCCCCCTCCTTTGTCTCTATACCGGCTCTCTAGATCTTAATGCTTTTTGTACAACCATCCTCCACTTTGCTGCCAAATCAGAATCTTAATAGCTGTCCTTTCCAGAAGTTCTGTTTTACTCCTGTTTCAGCAGCTTCTCCTCCTGTGGAATATGCTACTGTGGATGGAATGCTTGTTGTAATAATATTAATGTATAAATTGGGGTATTTTTTTATGAAAGTGGAAAATGAGATTTTATAATGAGGATATAGTTTGAAAATTCTATGCATGGGATATAGTTTGGTGACAAACACATAAAGCATTTTGGGAGCTGTTTCACAGATAACATCGTGTTCTCAAAGAGTGAGTTATGCTACAGTTCAGGAGAGAGGGTGCTCATCTTTAAATTCGATCTTTTTCTTCTGGTACTCATTGATTTTTGTTTGGGTCCTTGTCATTTCGTAGACCTTTTTCCTATAAAAATGTAAATAAACAAAAATAAAGTGAATATTTTCTTAAGCTGATTTTAGTTTTTAACAAAACATCTCTGAGAGGTCAAATTCAAGATAATTTCAGAATTCTAAACAGGTTTTATAACCTCTATTGGCAAGAGATCTGTATTTGCAGAATCCATAAAGCTTTTAAGGTATAGTTGATATTGAAACAATAATGACCCTGGAACAGGATATTTCCTGGAGATTAATGACCAGCAGGGAGGGGTTGATGGCCTGAGGTGTAGTTGAGGGCCATTAACCTCAGACAGTCATTAAAGCCCAGGAAATGTCCTATGTCTAGGTCGTTATTGTTATTATAAATTGAAAATGGAAAAAAGAAACAGGCATACAGATGATCTGAAGGGCGCCTCCATTTCCAATGGCTTGAACAGGGAGCATTCTAGGAGAATTTATTCCCCTGTCCATTAGCCAACCAATCTCTCTGAATCCTCTGTCACATTGCCCTTCAAGTGATGGGTCTTTGTGCTGGAAACCCCTGAATTCTCTAGACACCTGAGTAGAGAAAACAGTTCCCTTGTTGTAGCTACCTTTGTTCAGAGTGACTGGATTAAACAAATAGTAATGGTGAATAACTTTGCTCCTGGTCTTAATTGTACCCTACATTGCCTTCTACTTGCTTACCATGGGATCAGCTGTTTTCTTCTCTATTTAGCTGTAGTAAACTTCCCACAGTTAAATTTTAAGCCTTTGAATATGTTGTCTGTGCTTATTTCCCAGGTTGCTGAGGGCTGAAAGTGCATGTTATTTGCTTTGCAGTTGTGCTGTCTTTAGTCAAGCTACATAAGGCATCCTAGTCCAAGTCCTTATTAAATTTCTGAAGAGTACTATAATTCAAAGATATCTCCAATTCTCAACCAAGAAGTGATGCTTAGTTTTGAATGCAGTAAGTTTCAGCTTTTATACTAATCCTATGGTGGCAAATTCACCCTCCTTTTTTTTTTCCAAACAAAATAATCAAAATGGAGAAGTTACCGCTTTAGGGTTTCCACTTAGGTTTCATAACAAATAGTTGGATATGAAATACTCAGCTGGAATATTCTGAAACAAGTTGCCAAATTTATTTTATTTGTTGGCTGTAAGAAATTTCATGTAAGATTTACCACCCCCTCCCCCGCAAAAATCAGAGCAGTATGACCTGAAGATCATCAGGCTACCATTTCATTTAGTCGGTAGTCACAGGTTTGAGTCATGTGTTGGATCTGCTCAAATTCACTGATGACTGTAAAAAAATGAAGAAAATAAAGAAAAACTCAAAATATTTCCCTTGATAACACTGGTCAGGAATATCAGCTTTATAGAAGAATAGCATTTCACTGGATGGTGCTAGGCTGCCAATATTGTTAGGAATTTTATAAATATACAGCCCATTCTCAAAAGGCTCTTTTTCTCCCTGTAGTGGTACCTGAAATTCCTGTTGCTTATGACTTTGGTCTAAGATATTGAAAGTCCCAGTTAAAATACAAATGCTAAGTTTTCAACCATTGATAATTACTTTAAGTTGTTAAATCTTCCAGACCACAAGTAGCCTGGGGATTCAACAGAATTCAAAATGGTTTACCATTTTGATTCTGTTGAATCCCCAGGCTATATCTATATATTTATATCTATATCTATATATAATTTATTAATAAATAATAAAGGGAAGTATCATAAAAGTATTCTTTTTTCAAATCCCTGTCCATGTAATCTATGAAATTCCTTTTCTTGGCAGGATCTTCAGAGTAATTCACATTACTCTGATGTTCCTGAAAGTCTTCTTCTCATTTTAACTGGTTTTTATCAAACGTGTCTTTTTGTGCTAGTCTGTGCTCTGTTGCTTTCTAAAATCTCTTTATGCTGACATTTCTGGTGAGGTGGGCTGACTTTCATGCAGGCTGCAGGATTTGTTGTTGCCTTATGGTGGCACAACCCAGGAGATGAATGTCATCCTATAGCGTTGTTAGTGTTACTCTGGTGAAGTGTGGAAGGATGCTCTTCCCACCAGCTACAACTGTTTTTGTTTGTTTGGTTTTGTCTTAACAATCTGATTTGAGTTTTTATTTATTTCATAATCTGCCTGTTGATTTCCTAATTTATTTTAATTTAATAATTCTCTTTCCCACCCCTTTGACTTCCTATATTGCCCCTTCGAGTGGAATTTGGTGCAAGTTATTATGGACATAGTACAAATGATGTCATCCATGGTGACCTATAAAATCATCCCCCCGGCCCTTTACTGTTGTCTAATTCTAGGTTTCTTGAATCTGCCTTTGGGATGAATCTCCTCCATATTTCACACTGCCGAAAAGTTCCAGGGGCCTCTCTCTGAGTGGTTATGTAACCACATTTCTACTCCACCAGTCACTGCTTATTTATGAAGGCCCTGCAGTCATCCTGGGTAGTATACACAGACGCACCCTGCCGTATCTGAACCCTTGCATTGCAAGGGAGAGACTAGAGACGCTTTGAGGATTCTGACTTCAGATTGTTTTTTCAAGTATTTTTATTTATTTTATTGTGCTTCTCTAAGGGATACCAAAAGGTGTAAGTATCCTGAGTGTGCAACCACAGTATAATCTAGGCAAGGGAGAGAAAATGAGACATCAAATAATGACAATCTGGCTGCCCTTATTCTAAAAGAAGATGAAGGCATGGGAATATAGGACTCTATTTGTTGGCGAGTTTCAATTTATTTGGGTATACATTTCTAATTTACTGCTCTTCTTCACTATACTATGGTGTAATTATGTTTTATAGTACTTCACTGTAAGTAATTAATAACAGGTACCTTAGTAATATGTTGGCTGGGTTGCAGAAGGTTTCAGTCACTTTTAATTATTAGAGTAGTCTTGTGTTGTTTCAAAATCTTAATTTTAAATTAAATTCAAAGCTTTATCCCCCCTTCATTCTACACAGAATTGACTTCTCCTTATTCTAGCTTCCAGCCAGGAGTTTTTCTATCACGTTTAGCAAGGTAGAAGGAAGGAAACAAGGGTAAATTCTTCCTATTTAACTGCCTGGGGTGAGGTTGAGTTCTCTGACTGGTTAGTTGTCCTCATTTATTTGGTTCAAGGTAATCATTACTGCGTTTTGGGGGCAGGCATGTTGTTGGTCCTCTCGTATGTAGGTTCTTCGGAGGGTTTCCAAAGTCCTTCCCTTCCTAATGTATAGTTCCTGATGTGTTTCTACTTCCTTTTTTAGGATATGTGCTGCCAAAGTGAGCACGTGTTTCTACTTCCTTAATCCCTCCAAAAGTTGTCAAAAACTGAGGTCCCTTTCCTGTCGGTCAGCCTGCTTGATGAAGTCTGGAAAGACAGCTAGAATTCAGCAACTTTTCTCCTGTCTGTTGACCCTTTGGAAGGTCATCCATCTGTGGCATGTCAAGTAATGGGGCAGATAGCTTCACAGCTCCCTCTTCTTCCACCATACTCTCCAATTCTCTATGGTTCAGGTAGCCCTGGTATGCTGGCCAAACAGACAGCCAACTGGAAAATAAATCGCCCAGCTTCCCTTTCTGTAGACATCTCCTGTTCCTAACACGGATTGCTTTTGAACCCACTTTCCGTGGTTTTAGGTAACAAGGTAATCTACTTCCATTCTCCCTCTTGGAATAGTGTCTCTTTAAAAGGCTACTCTCCTCACTACCCTCAAGGTTCTCTTTTTACACTGCCCAGGGAGAGGTGGTAATGCTTGGTAGTAAGGCTTGTTCTAAACTGAGGTCTGTTAGTAAGCCCTGTAAGGATATTCTACGTATCCGAATATGGGGGTCTTAGCATGTTTTAGTGTTCAGGTTGGTATTAGATGCGGTTCTGTGGAACCTAGAAAATTCCCAGTTGATAGCCTGTTTCAATCCAGAAAAGGATTTTATGGAATAAGATCACTTTTGCTGTTCCTACCCTAAAAGAATGAAGTCAGAGTCAGATAACCAAAGGTGAATAATATGAACCATTTGGGGGAAATTTGCTGGCTCAGAAAGGGTATGACTTGCAAGATATCCTACAAGGAGTCCAGAGGGATGAGACTCGTTTTAAGGACAGCTGGCACACTATCAACAGTTAACAGAGAAAACAAAAGTCACATTCTGCTCCTGTTGGTTCTGAGAACCTGATCTCCCTCCTGGAATGAGTAAAACTGAAAATATGAAAATAGAATTAAGTTTCAGGGGAGTGGAGCAGAGAACACTGATGTGCTTTGAGTTCAGGTCTTCAGGCTCTGGTACATTACACTCCAGGATGCCAGAACCAACAAATGGGATTTCTGATTACATTTTGGTCATCACTAAGAGTACTTGATTTTTTTCTGTTATTGTTGTTTCACTTTTTTCTTCTCGAAAGTACAATGAGAATTTACAGAGAAAATGACCCCTCCCCCGAAAAAAATCAAATGGAGGAAAAAAAGAAAAAGAAGGAAGGGAAAAGGATTTTGAAAACTGTAGCCTAGTAATTTTGATGTTACCATTAGTATAATTTTTGACTGGACTAGTAAGTAGATGGTTTATGAACAGTTATCAAGAGAGAGTGATCACTGAAAGCAGCATGAGTTTGAGAAGAACATTAGCTGGACCGATCAGATATATTTTCCCTTTTTTTAGACGAGTAATTCAGAGTAAAGTTGAAATATAATGTATTCTAAATTCCATAGGGTGTCTTAACCATTCTCTCATTGCATTTTTCAAAGGTATGATGGGGAAGTGTGGGCAGATTGTTGTTTGCATAGGTGGATTCAGAGTTCTTTGAGAAAAAGCTCATTCACTTAACAAATAATTTTGAATCCTTGTTGTATTCTAGGCAATGTGTGTAGCCCTCAAGATAAGAGACTAGAGAATTGACACTCATTAAGTGTCTGCTGTTGTGCACTTATCCTAGGTGCTTGTCCATGGGATCTCTTTTACTTGTCTGAGAGGTGGGCTTCATTATCTCTATTTTCTATATCAGACAAGAACACAGCTAAGTAATCCAAGTCTACTGCAGCATTATAAAAATCATCCCTTCACCACAGTGTAAGATTTAAATGCATCTGCACAAGGGTGCACACTGTATAAAAGGAATAAGGTTGCTGCTGCCCTGCCAGGCACTTCTGCTCCCTACCCAGGTCCGACTGCAATGCTGGTGGTCCCAATGGTTCTATCAAAATAAATCGTGTTTGAAAAATAAAGCATTTAAAAAGACAAGTCACAATGCCTCAGAAACCATATCTCCAACTCAAACTTCATCTATTTAAATGTATTATTTGCCTCCCACTAATAAACCTTTATTTCACTTGTTATAACTGAGCAATAAATCTTCTGCACTGAAGTATCTTCCTTGCCCAACTAACCCAAAGGAAAAAAACTGAAATGATTAGTAAAGAAAAATGTAGGGGCTACCACACCCTTTTAATATTTTTTAAATATTTTTAAGGTTTAAAGGTGTTTAAAGTTTGTAGTTCCTAGTAGGAAAACATTATCTGAATGAATACCCTAATGGCAAACCATTGTAGAATGTTTCAGTTACATGGGGACAAAGGGGTAGGCATTCTCTTCACAGCACCCCAGCTTTCTTCATGAGAAGGTCAGAGGTACACTGGTTTGTATTTTTGCAACATCCATTAGGTGATTGAAGTTGTTTTTTCTTCAGCCGGGGCTTTATTTGTCAGAAGGGCATTATGCTTGGCCTCCAGATTTGGCTGACAGTTTACTGATGAGATTCATAACCTTTGGGTTGTTCTGGTATTTTGACATATTCGCTGGGTTCTGGGCCACCTCCTGGAAGGCCACCATAACTTCTGGACCCTGCATGGCTACAAGAACTTCTGGATTACTAAGAATTTCATTGAGTCCAGACATTCCTGCCATTCCAGGCATCTACCCTGCCATTCCAGGCATTCCTCCAGGAAAATTACCAGGCATTTCCCCCAGGAAAGCCACCTGGGAAAGAGCCATACTGAGTTCCTGATTGTTGTCTGGCTTCTTCCTCCTTCTAGGCTCTCTCATGTTCTTCCTGAGCCTTCTTAACCCTTTCTATTCTTTTTTTGATCTCTCACTCTTCACGTTTTCGCTCATACTTTCTCTCATGTTCAGCAATTTTCTGGGCCCTCGGTTGAACTTCTTTCAGCATTGCACTAGCGTCTTCATCATAATCCAGTTTACAAGCAAGGGCAAGATCATGTGCGGCTTCTTCGCAATGGCCCAGAAGTCTGTGTGCTTTCCCTCGCCACTTATAAGGCTGAACTGAATCAGGATTTATTTCAATAGCTCTGTCACAGTCTCGAATGGCAGCATTTGGCTTCTGTAATTTGATGAAGACACTGGCTCTCTTGGCATACAGAATGGCCAAGCGAGAATTTAGTTTGATGGCATCTGTGAACAAGTCAATGGCTTTCTGTAGTTCACCATCATTTAGGGCATCAATGACCGCCACTTTTTTATCATTTGCCTGATCCATCATTTCCTCATTTATCTCTACATTTTCATCTCCCATTTCTTGAGGGGCATCAGTATCTGGTTCAATCACACCTTCCTTGCCAATTTCTAGATCACTTTCCTCACTTCATGGTTCATCTGTCTTAATGTTTTCCTCTGCCTTCTTACTATCTGGTTTTTCTTCCTTGATACTGTCTTCTGATTTTGTTTTATGAGTGGCAGGTGGTATTTTACCCCCCATGTTTTCCATCCACTCCTGCAGGAAACGTGTTTCCTCAGTGTGCAGAATGCTTGGATCCTGCTTACACATTTTCATGAAGGCTCGAAGCTCGCTCACTTTTTGGGGGTCCATGGTCCAGAGGCAGTGGGAGGCAGCAGGCGCAGCTGAGGTTGCGACCCGATTCCAGGTGCGGGTACTCCTAAGTACTGGAGTCTTAAAGTGTATAAATACACAGTGTGTCTCTGTGTATTTATATATGTCTTTCTTCAGTCTCTCCTTGCCCTCTCTGTGGGGGCTAATTTCAGATTTTGCCCAGGAAGCTCCTGAGGTTTTCAGCCAACAAAAGTATGTGTGCAGAATTATATTTCCACAAGAGAGCTTGAGGGTGCTTCTCTTATCTCATCTTTGCTTCTGTGCTGGATGATTATCACAATTTTGGGTAAATATTTAGGTGAAAAATGGTATCCAAAATATGCTTCAGTTTTACTTCTTTGATTA
Organism: Enhydra lutris kenyoni; assembly: GCF_002288905.1. Lineage (NCBI taxonomy): Eukaryota > Metazoa > Chordata > Mammalia > Carnivora > Mustelidae > Enhydra > Enhydra lutris. The sequence goes on along the minus strand of NW_019154088.1, from coordinate 6,999,736 downwards.
TTAATGCAATATATTTAAAATTTTTCCTATTTATTAACCATTTTATCCTCTTATTAAATTGTTCACTTTTATGAAGTAAAATACCAATTTATATAAGTAATTTGTATACTTTGTCATATACATATTTATATAACATACATATAATATGTACATGAGAAACCTCACCATAAAGGGGAATTGGGTAGGAAAAGAAACTTTAAAAGATCAGCACACTGGATGCCTGGGTGACTCAGTTGGTTAAGCATCTGCCTTCAGCTCAGGTCATGATCCCAGGGTCCTGGGATTGAGTCCCACATTGGTCTCCCTGCTCCTTGGGGAGTCTGCTTCTTCCTCTTCCTCTCTCTCTCTCTCTCTCTCTCTCTATCTGTAATGAATAAATAAATAAAATCTTTAAAAAAAAAGTTAAAAAAAGATGAGCACACTGTCAGCCCACAAACTGTAGAGAGTTTTCAGGGTGGCCAGTGTGCCCCAACCCCCTTTTCTGTTTGCCCCCCAAAAAGCAACACTTCAAAAGAGTGTATAAAGTTTAAAGACCGTTCTGTTCATAAGCTATTCAAGATTTTTCCAGCATTAACTGATACAAAGCATGATGAGACGGCATTTTTAGAGAGAGCAGCTTTAGACACAGAAAAGGGTGATGAGGTGAGTTTATTTAATGTGCCAAAATCAGTGGCAAACACAATTTTCTTTTTTCTTTCAAGGAGGCAGGAAAGCAAATAAATGGTCACTTCAGCATAAGGGGAACATGATGATTCACTCTGTGAGTGGTTGGGAAAGGGATAAAGATAGGACAGGGAGTTGGTCTCAGAAGTCTCACAATCTTAATTTGTTTGTTCACTTCTGAAAAAAAAATAAAAAATAAAGTTTTTCAAAGATACCCTAAAGCTGAAAACCTGAGCCACAGTCTCTTTTGGCTAACTCCTTCTGGAGTAACCTTTCTTTTCTTCCTTCCTTCCTTCTTCTTCTTCTTTTTTTTTTTTTTTAAGATTTCATTTATTTATTTGAGAGAGAGAGAAAAAAAACATGAACAGGAGGAGGGGTAGAGAGAAGCAGCCTCCCTACTGAGCAGGGAGTTCGATGCAGGGCTCTATCCCAAGACCCTGAGATCATGACCTGAGCTGAAGGCAGACACTCAACAGACTGAGCCACCCAGGCGCCCCTGGAATCCCCTTTCTAATTGGCTGGTACACTGAACAGAGCACTGAAGTTTCCCTGAGTGGGTCTCTTTCTAGGCTCTGGTTCTCAATAAGGCAGGCCCCTGCCGCTTTCCCTCTTCTGTGGTGAGGGCAGTATGTGTTAAGCTGAAAAAGTTACTTTCCAAATGTGAGAAAGGGGTTAGACTGCTGCTTCAAAACTGTGGAATTATTTGGAATGTTTTGCAAATGGTCACTACATCGACAGCAACAAAAAAGGTAATTACAAAGTGTGTACATCACAATATACTTTTTAAAAAAAGATTTTATTTATTTATTTATTTATTTGAGAGAGAAAGGGAGAGAGTGCATGGAGGGAGGGGCAGAGGGAGAGAGAGAATCTTAAGCAGACACCCTACTGAGCACGAGCCTGTCCTACGACTCCCAGGGCTAGATCTCACAACCTTAAGAACATGACTCTGAGATCATGACCTGAGCTGAAATCAAGAGTTGGCCACGTAACTGACTGAGCCACCTAGGAGTCCCCATTACAACATACTTTTAAAGACACTTCACATTGTGCCTACATTCCATTAAATATTATTCCCAAAGATGCTCAGACTCAAGACCGACTGAAATCTGTAGGGAGAGGCAGAGACTGGTGAAGAAGACACAGGAGTTAGGGTGGGAAAAGCGGCAAAAGGTGAAAACAGCCTTTCTGTTAAAGATGAGCCGTCGGTTTCAAGGCCAGTTTTGGGCAGGCTGGCCTCAGGCTGGAGCCAGTGTCTGTGGGGAGGAGCAGCCGCAGGGTGGGATTGGGGTGCTATACATATCATTCAGGTCAGGCAGAAGCTGCTCTGACATCCTTCATGTACAGAGGTGCTCCTCTTTGGTGCATTTCTGCTTATCTTCCAAATAATCAGTTATCGTCTCTGGCTTGGGTACTGAGCTCTCCATAAACTCAGCATCAGTCTCTGCCTGCTTGAATTTAACAGAAGAATCTTTATTTCTTCTTCTTTGTCTCCCTTTTGAGAGTATTTTTCTTGTGCATCACTCAGCCACTTTAGGTTCCAGTCCGTCTGTCTTATCTGCTCATCCACCTCCTGGCAATGGGAGTCTGCCAGCTCAGCGCATTCCTCTGTGCATTCCAGGTCCCCCTCAGTAATCACCAACTTCTGAGCCACCCCTTCATACTTCTGGTCTGCTTCTTCTGCAGTATGCTCAGCTTGTTGGAGTTGGATTTCCTGGAGTTCCATCTTTTCTTCATCTCTTAAGGCTCAGCTTTCGGTAACCTTCATACCACTCTTACTCTCATCAGCAACTTTTTTGGCTTCCTCCAGCTTTTGCAGGGCATGGTCCAGTTCCTCTTCAGTGAGTTGGATCCTGTGTTTCAAGGAGACCACCTGAGCCTCAGCCTGCTCCTAGGCCCACCTTTCTCCTCCACCTCCTGCTACAGGTGCTCGGCCCTCTCCTCTGCCTCATTGGCTTGCACTGCAGAACTTGCAACTTGCACTTCACTGCTTCAGTGGTGGTGATCCCGGCCATGGTGCCCCCTCCCAGCCCCTGCCATTGCTTAGCTTCCTGCCTCCTCTTCTCAGAGCCGCAGCCACTTCTCTGTAATGCTTTTTGGTTATATGAGACAGAAAGCCACTTCAAACTAGCTTAACAAAAAAATGGGAATTTCCTGGCTCACTGATGGCTCCTGAGGACTGCCTTATGTATTGCTGAGTTCAGGGACTTAATAGCATCATCCAGACTCAGACTGTCTGTTTCTCAGCTTGGATGTCCCGGGGACTGATGTAATTCAGGCAGACATTTCCTCTTTGTGACAGAATGATGATGCAGAGATCCAGTCTTCTCAGTCACTCAGTGAAGTAAAGTTCTCTTTCCTAGTCACTATAGTACAGTCTCTTAAATGAGTCTCACTGGGTGGACACAGCCACGTGCCAGTTCCTGAAACAGTCATCTGCCCAGGAATACTGGATGTGGGAATGGCCATATTTACCTTGTCCATCCACTTTTGGAGGGATAGAGACAGTCTCAAATAAGTCAAGAGGGAGCACATTGTTAGCCCAAAGGAAACTGTTCTGCTAAAAAAAATCTAAAAAAAATTAGAAGTCTGTTATAGTTTTAATTTTGCTCAAGCTGTTTTCTGATATAAAGACAGAGTATTATGTGGTCAAATTTAAGTTTTCCTGTAATTTCTTATCTAACTTTAAAGCTTAAAAAGTCACAGAATCAATAAAATTACTTTCTATTTTCTTCAAATTTTTATGGTTTATATTTTTGTGATTATCTTTTAAATAAACTAGAATTAAATAGACTTACAAGCAAAATAAATTACTAAATATTTAAATAATATTTATTATTGAAACTGATTTATCACATTTACAATATATAAATTTTAATGAACACTACTTTCTGTTTTTAAGTAATTTATTGACTTTTTTCCTATTTTTTTAAGATTAATGTTTAAGTAATCTCTACACCCAGTTGTGACTCGAATTTATACTCCCAAGATCAAGAGTTGCATGCTGTACCAACTGAGCCAACCTGGTGCTCCTTTTCTTTCTATTCTTACGCCAGCACTATAGCGTTTCAGTTATTGTTGCTATGTAATATGCCTTGATATTTGGTGGGGCAAATAAATGGCAGATAGCTTAAATGAGAGGGAATAGAAAAACCTGGAGTCAAGAGTTTTACCTACCACAACAGAGCCTGTTTTTACGCAGAAGAGGCTGCCTGTGCAGTGGGCTCTTTTGGAGCTGAGGTTAAGGATAATTGAAAGGAAGGGAGTAAAAAAGTGGGGACATAGGGCCATGGAATCCAAACATCACTACGGCTTTAAAATATGGCAGTGCCTATGTATTATAGAAGATGTGGTCTTCTCTAATTGGAGCTCAAGGCAAATTATTTTGTAGGCCGTTTCTTTTTAGCACGTTCTTTTTTTTTTTTTTTTTTTTATAGTTCTCACTTGCTTTTGACATCTCCAAGTTAGGCTGTTGATGCCACTCATGCTCCAGAGAGTGACACCAGTTAGACGTTAGGCTTTATGAGCTTGCTGCTTCCAGGTCTATGCCAGGGAGAGAAGGTGGTACCTAGCACTGAGAAATAACCTCTCACAGTCACAGTGAGCCCTGTCATGAGGGCTGCTGGAGACCTTTAGTGAACAAAGGGGCCCCTTGCCCTCCTAAGATCATCACCTAAGCGATGTCCTTTTTATTCCCTTTAAGGCTTTTCCGTCTCTACTATGGATCAGAAGGGAATCTTAGAAAGGCTATTATGCCTCTGCTTAGCCATCAAATATTTATTAAACTTAGTATTTACTGGGCATTGTTTGGGAATTTTAATATAAATAAAATATTATCCCCCCTTTTAAGGAATTCATTGTCAGGTCCAGTAGTTCTGAGTTCCTTGCATTTGCTTTCTCAAAGTTTAGGCCCCCACTTCAAGGCCCTAAGGCACTTGACATTGCCTTCCATATTTAAACAGATTCTCTAACCTTTAGGGTTCCCACTTATGCCCATTTTGTGGCAGGAATGACCCCCCCACCTCCTCTTATCCCAGGCCTAAGTTTGTTTTTAAGCATGCAGTATTAGAGACTTTTTTTATTTTTCCTCATGATAGAATACTTTGTTTTAAATTCAGTGTGCCCCTTTTGCTAATGTTGACATGACAAGATTTTCTTACCCTGGACATCTTAGATCTGGACTCTTCAAAGCCTGAGCTTTACCTTATATAGCTCGATTGTTGAGTTCTTGGAATTTGGGGTACTTATGATTACATTATACTCTATTCCTATGAAATTCTGTTGTTAACAGGGACATTCTGGTGGGTCAGATGAACCTTGTAGCTGTGTCAAAACTATTTTACTCTCAGGAAGGCACAGTGGCTCTGGGTACTTCTCTGTGGCCAGGGATATGCTTCTTTATTCATTGATCCTGTTAAGTGACAAGATCCTGTCTTTTGGGATGAAAAATACCCATGTGATTATATGCACTGATTTATCATTCAGTGATCATATTAGCTATGTCACCTCTTTCATTCTGTCATCTGGGCCCCCCTGAGCTGTGAAGCTATTACCCTTCTCAGGAAGGCACTGACTTACTCATCAAGGGGGACTACTTCCTCTCTATACTGCTCTGTCTCCCTGGAAGCCTTCCAAAAGGACATCAGCATTTACAAATTGATTTGCACTACCTTGGCCAGAATGTAATTCTAATTCCAATTTCTTCTACAGGCCTCCTACAAAGTTCCAACATTCCTGTCTGAGTTTCCCTTTCTTCTTGTCCAGTAGTTGCTCTTTGATTTTGTTTATTTGCTGATTTTTTTTTTTACAAAAATCTACCTTTTATCAAGCTTATTTATCCTTCAAAGCTCTGTTTATTTTCTAGCTCTGCCAAGAAGCCTATCTGAATACTCAAACTGACTTCAAAATCACAATCAATTACATGATCCTAGTTTGTTGCCTAATTATTGAACACCTTGCATCACAGGGTAAGGTCATAGGCCTTAGAGACTGTTCTGCTCTGTTTTCAAGCTGCTCAAATTTGGGCAAATTATTTACCACTCCTAGGTTTCAATTTCTTCATTGGTAAATAGGGCTAAGAATGATCTTTCTTGGTGTCACTAGAGTCCCTGTACTGTTCTATATGTTGTAGATGATTAAGAAATGAAGAGGAAGATGCTTGCAGCTTCTTTTTGCCAATGATGGGTTTACTTTAGAAAGTATTTTCCTGTGGCTCTAGGATAAAATTTCTTTTTATATTTTAAAGATTAATTAATTAATTAAATTTATTTATTTGTCAGAGAGAAAGCAAGGGAGAGCATGAGCAGGGGGAGGGGCAGGCAGAGACAGAAACAGGTTCCCCGCTGAGCAAAAAGCCCCATGTTGGACTTGATCCCAGGACCTTGGATTATGACCTAAACTGAAGGGAGATTAACTGACTGAACCACCCAGGTGTCCTAGGACAAAATTTCTTATCAATGTTGATTAAGAGTGGTCTATAGGCAAAAATTTTATTGAATTCTTAGATTAAGGATTAGGGACTTAATGGATCATGATCTCAAAATTTCTGAATTAACAATATAATGAGGTTAGCTCAAATAATCTCATTGGAGCTCAAAACAGGGTAATAACAGTTGTCATACCCTTGCCTGACAGATATCAAAAGAATGGATAGCACGTTGACCAAAGTGTGTGGTCACATATAAATTATATCACTTACTGAAACGTTTAGAGTGACTGGCTTTTCTCATGAATGATACTGAAATGAATTTAAACAGATTTTTAGGAAGTTTTCTTTATGCATTGGTTTTTCTTAGATTTACCTAGCAATCTTCTTGGTCATGTTTAATCATAGAAATTTAAGTGAGGATTGATTTAGTAGCAGGGATTGTTTTCAGAGAACTTGTTTTAATGTTGCTTCAGGAGAGTTACTGGCTGGCTCTAATTTGGCTTATTGCATAGGACAAGGCATTTCATTTCATGCCCTCATATTCTCCTTCTTATGAAGCCTTTCTGCCTAGCTCATAATTTCTAGTTCAAGTTCTGTCATAAGTGAATTGTGGGATCTTAGGACCTTACTTTCTTTTTTTTTTTGTTTTTTGTTTTTTTAAATTTAAATTTTATTATTATTTTTAAACATATATTTTTATCCCCAGGGGTACAGGTCTGTGAATTGCCAGGTTTACATATTTCACAGCACTCACCATAGCACATACCCTCCCCAATGTCCATAACCGCACCCCCCCTCTCCCAGGACCTTACTTTCTAAACAAAGGGATGAATTAGATGATTTTCAATAATTCTGAAAGTTAGCATATTTCCTTTAATATCACCATCAATTGTGTGTGTGTGTTGGAAGGAATAATATATTAACTGTATATAGGTTTTATGTATGATATTTTATAATAAATGGTACATGTAATTTTATGCCATTTTCATAACTAACACAATCAAAATTTGTGGTTAAGCCTTTTATACTGCAGCATTCAAATTTTCTTAGCTACTGACCTTTATAAATGACTTACTGGTATATTGGTTTGCTTGCTTTTAACCCTCTCCTTTTTAGGACTTAGAGCATAACCTTGTCAAGAGTTCTAGGGCTTTGTTTACATTTTCATTTCCTTTTTGGTTAAATTCATGTACATGAAATATTACATATATAACATGATATATATTCAATATATAATATATTACACACGTGCAGTATATAATCCAATTAGGAGAACAATTACATTTAATATAATATATGTAAGTTATACTTTATATATATAACTTTTCCTTAATTGAATTATATATTGACTTTAATATGTATTGAATATATGTAATTTTATTCTTTTTTTTTTTTAAAGATTTTATTTATTTATTTGACAGAGAGAGATCACAAGTAGGCAGAGAGGCAGGCAGAGAGAGTGAGAGGGAAGCAGGCTCCCTGCTGAGCAGAGAGCCCGATGCAGGGCTCGATCCCAGAACCCTGAGATCATGACCCGAGCCGAAGGCAGCGGCTTAACCCACTGAGCCACCCAGGCGCCCCTGTAATTTTATTCTTAATTGAATTGTATATTGAAGGCTGGCTGGAAGATTTTGTCAGATAAATGTTCCAGCTTGAATGCCAGTCTCCATGATACATAGAATCATCATTCCAGCTTCTATTAATGTGAAGAATTTTGAATTATTTTGAGTGATTCAGCAGCTTCTGTTGCTTCTGATTGCATTGGCTGTGTGAAACAAATTTATGTAAACTGAACACAATTTTAAAAAATTAATGCTTTATTGGGTATGTGTGTGTAATCTTTTGAACCAATTCAAATCTCCTATTCCAAATGTCGAAATCCAAGTTTAAGGTAAGAATTCAACCTGATTAGTTCCAACAATAAAAATAACACAACTGATGTGGTTGGATGGATATTTACCTTCAGATGTTACCAGTTTGCACATGTGCAGGAAATAATGACTGTTGGCACTTCACAACTTTTTCTGCTGCCTCGAGGTTGTCACATTTTTTTAAGGCATCTGTTCTGTGGATCTCAATTATAGAAATGTTACAATGGGAAAATTATATCTTGGGAACAAAAAAGCATGGTATATAACTGTTAATCAAGTGTAACTTACTTCCCCTAACTGTCCTGCTCCCAAAGGCATGCTTGTATTATTTATATTGGTTTACCATAAATATGGTCCTTAAAAGATTTAAGGGTTTGAAAGTCACAAATACTGGTGGTGCTGGGTGTGACCCAAATAAAGGCCACCAGATTGGTTGAAAAGCTTGGTGAGAGTTTTGGTATCCTCTCATTCCTCAGGGGAACCTTTCTGTTAAGGTATCAGAAGCTTTCCTCTTGCTTCAGGAAGCCCATTGTCCTGTCCAGGGAGAGAAATTCAATTGGTAGGGCACTTCATAGATCTCTTTTGATCCTCCTGGACAGTGAAGAGAGAGCCCAACACCTGACACTTGGAGAGCTTAAGCCTCTGAATGAAAAATGGCCATGAATTTGAATGAAGATAAGAGGAAGGGGACAGTGAAAGATGTTCCAGTGGTGAGGGATCGTCGGTGTTGGCGGCTGCCCATCCCTCTTATCTCACCTAATGGCGGATGCCTGCCAATGTTTATTTGTCCATTGCCATTCACCAGCTGCTCCTCTACCATGTTGTTTTCCTTCCCAGATGGCAACACGATGTTTCACGATAAAACTGACACAAAAAACAATGCAAAATTTGTCTAAGAGAGGTTCAGCAAGCATGAGAAAAACATCTGATAACTCTCAGAGCCCGCCAAGTTCGCAGCTTACAGTGCCAGAGTAATTATGGGATGATTTGAACAGAGGCAATGCATGGGGAAGCCACTTCCAAATGTATCAGGTAGGTTTCCAGAAGAGGCGAAACATTCAGCTCTCTCGTTCCTCTGGCACCCTGACAGAATCAATGAGTGCTGCCTGTGGCTCCCAGAAGCCTCGTACATTATGGAATCTGTGCTTTACCCCGTGCTGCCTAATTAATGGCCCACTATTTTAAAACTCTTTTATTCAATTAGACTCTGCTTTCAATAAGATAAACAGTCTTGCTATCAAAATCCTGGGAAACCAACATTTATAGGCTGCCTTCTTGCCAAAGCATCTGCTTTTCTGTTGCCCTTAGTCTTTCATTCTGTCCAGTCTTCATTTGGCTGTTTGATTCTGTAAAAATTGATTGCTAATTTTGGGGAGTAATATGAAAGGAGAGAGTTTCTCTGCCATCTTGTTACTCTGAGGGCTACTTTCTCCTTAGTCTCTATACTAGAACACAAACTAAAGAGAATCATTTTATTATTGTAGATTACAAAGAGCCACAGATGTTATTTAAAATGGGGCATTGACTGGATTTCATATTCATCACTATTACTCAAAGTACTGCCTTTTTTATGGGTTACCATTACTTCATTTTTTGTTAGATCAGGTTTTTAGGTGAAATACTAAAGACTTCTTTCTTTTTTCATTTGATCATGTGACTCTTCATTTGATGCAGAATTGTCTGCTAGGAATAATTGCATTCATGTCTGTTTAGCTAGATTCTTTGATAGTTATTATAGTTTATTTAACTTACTTTACAGACAATACTGAGAAAAAGAGTTTTTAAAAATTCTCTCCAGCATTCGGGAGTCTGCCCCAAACTGGTTCAACTGTGAAACTCTTGGTTTTAAAACATTGTTATTGAAAATAAAGAATAGAAAATACCCAATAATCTTTGGTGAAAAGTATTACTGTGGTGAATTAATTCATTCTTTCTGACTTACGAGTGGTATAATATATTGATAAAATTTAAAAACAGATTTTACATTTATTTGGTCTGGGAAGGAAGTTTTTATTGTAGATAGTATCTAACAGGAAAACCCGTTCAAGAAATGTTGACACATTCCCACATATAGGGAAAGGTTGTTGAAAAGGCTCAAGATTTCCTGAGTAAGACGTGAGTTTAGATGTTATTGGTACCGTTAACATTGGCTGAGTCACTTAACCTCTTATAATCTCTATTTCCTTTTATAGAAAATAGAAATATGAATAATAGTTACCAACTACAAATGTTGCAAGGGTTGCATCAATTGACAGATGCAAGAGTTTTGTAAGTTGTAAAGCATGTTGCAGCTCTTTGGTGGTTTCAACGACGTGTTTCTGTTTAGCTGTATCTTCAGAAAGTCTTCCTTCTTCTTAGACTCTAACTTTCCTTCAGTAGAGGATTTCTTTTTCTTTAATTTTATAATTTGTTCTTGCAGCCTCAAATCCTGGAGGACAGGGCAGTGTAGATTTTATGACTGTTGTGAATATCTGATCTTCTAAGGGCAGAGGAAAGATCTGCATATATTAACTTTCAAGGCCATGCTCTAATTCAGTTTTGTAGGAAACAATGTCATTTGACATTTCAGCCTTTTCGCAGGACAGATAGTTGGGTATTTTCCAAGACAGCAAGAGCTGAACTTGAACTTTTTCTTCCACTTGACCATATATATACAGGTAGAATTAATATAATGTCCATATTCTAGTTCATATTCATGTTGGGTCAAAATGATTCCAAAGACCAGAGCAAGGTCAGACTGAGAACTTTCAGAATCTTGAGAGGCTGATTTAACTAATCAATGCCTATTGGAGTTCATGTTCATCTAGAATAGAGCAGGGGTTCTTAATCCTGGTTTAAAATGACCTGTATAACACTTTTGCCTGTTTGGTTTCAATTCTTTATGGCTACTCTTGCTTACTTAACTATCTCTGATGAAGTAAGGAAATTAGTGGCAGCAGAGCCCATGTCTAAACACTCTGACTTAAATGATTTGGCATGGCTTTTCATTATCAAAAAACTTTTAAGCTCCCCAGGTGATTCTAAGGTACAGTTAGGCTGAGAACCACACATTTAGATATAAGTGTCAATAAATTATCTACCAGTAGGTACACACATACTGCTTTGGTATTTGGCTAGGTTAGATTCAGCTAGGCATGATTTTTGAGTGATCACTTGAACCAAGATTCCATAATAATGTAAAAAGCATGTTTTTGAGTTATAAAATATTGACAGTAAAATTTTACATTTTCCTGCTCACTAATTTATCTAGTTTTTAATATTGGTGTTTCCACATGAAATATTGAACATGTGTCATCAGGTTTTTAATTTAGAACAATGGATAAAATAAATTTTTTAAAAAATATTTTATTTATTTACTTGACAGACAGAGATCACAAGTAGGCAGAGAGGCAGGCAGAGAGGAAGGGAAGCAGGCTCCCTGCTGAGCAGAGAGCCCAATGCGGGGCTCGATCCCAGGAACCTGGGATCATGACCTGAGCCGAAGGCAGAGGCTTTAACCCACTGAGCCACCCAGGCGCCCTGGATAAAATAAATTTCTAAAATGGTAAATATTGACAAATAGGGAATCCATATACACAAAAGCTTTGGGGGACCAAGAGGAAAAGGGGCCCAAAGACCAAAATGTTTGAGGACCGCTGCTCTAATCTATTATTCCACTTTCTTTAGTGCTCTGTGTCTATCTAGAATTATCTTGTTTATTTGTGCATATATTGTGTGACTTTTCCTAATTAGAATACAAATACACAAAGTACAGTTTATTCACTGCTGGCCTTCAGTACCTAGAACTGTCTGATACAAAATAGGTACTATGGGTTGAATTATGTACCCTAAACATTCATATGCTTAAGTTTTAATCCCTATTATCTCAGCATGTGACCTTATTTGGAAATCAGGTTGTTACAGGTGTAATTAGTTAAGATGACCTTTTACTGGAGAAAGGTCAGCCCTAATTCAGTACGATTGGTGCCTTATAAAAAAGAGAAGTTTGTGCATAGACATACACACAGGACTGAAGTTATGCTGCCCCAAGCCAAGTTACTTAGAGAAGCAAGGAGAGAGGACTGGAAGGGATCCTGCTCTAGCACCTTCATCGGGAGCAGAGGCCTGCTGACATCTTGATTTCAGACTTCTGGTCTCCAGAACTGTAAGACAATAAGTTTCTGTTGTTCTAAGCCACCCAGTTTTTGGTACTTTGTTATGGCAGCTCTAGGAAATTAATATAGTAGATATTCAATAAAAGTTGGTTAGATGCATGAATCATCTACTGCTTCACACGTACTCCAACATTTTTCACAGCAATCTGATCAAGTAGTGCTATTGTATTCTCTTTCCGCATGTGAGGAAACTGAGGCTTAGAGAGATTAAATAACTCACCCAAGATCACATCTCTCTCTGTTTCCTTAGCTGGAGCTCCTAAGCTCTGAACTGTGTGGTCTGACAGATACACTACATAATGTTATATATGAAAACAGATGGTTGCCATGAATAAGCAGCAGAATGCACAGAAAGGCTACTCAACTTGGAAGCCCAGTATCTGGAATGTCAAGTATTTAATTTCTTATTCAATTTAGCCTTCTTCACTCTGTAACTCCCAGCCTGACTCAGGATCAAAATCTGCAGTGGGGAAAGAAGGCGTGGGGTCTCTCTTTGCTTTCTGTTTTCCACCTTGTCCTACTTATTTCCCAAGGTCAGGGGGAGGTCAGAGAGAAGAGAGGAAAGGGGGAGTAAAGAAAGGTCCTTCTTAGTGTAGTGGCCACATGCCTTTGTAGCCTTCTGAGTGGCAGATGGGATATTACTTTTTGTTCTTTAGAGACCTGTTTTATAGCATTGTTCCCTGCCAAAAGAAGATGCACCCTCTGGCTGACTCTGGTCTTGGTTCTGTCTGTTGGAGTACCTAACCCTGGATGGTAATCACTTGGGCATGACCCTTTGATGACAACTCCAGTCCTGCTACTTTCCTTGGCATTCATTCTGGCTCAAAGGAAACATTTGGCTCTTTTGTCCCATAAACTCTGAAAGTACAGGCTGCTCCCACTATAGCTCTCTCTTATCCTTTGCCATAAAAGGCAACAGTTCCTGCAACCCTCATACATTTGCATTCTTTCCAGACTAGAATCAGCCTCTAGGTTCTGTGTCCTCCAAACTGCAGGGGTTGTATGTTAAGCCCTCTGAGAGGTTTTCCTGAAGCTTCCCACACTTGGCTTGAGTGGTTGTGGTGGGAAATATTGTGATACCTCTGGATTTTAAAGGGAGTTTTGTGATGTCCTTATAGATCAAATCTTGCTAAGAAGGTTATTATGACCAGAATACTAAAAATACTGGGTACAATATAAATGTCCACATTCCAATCAATGGATCATTTTAAGCAATTCAGCTGTTCTTACTAAACATCTACTATATGCCAGACACTGCCCTAGGATAAGAGACAGCCCCAATTCCTAAATTCATGTCCAACAAATTCCTTTGGACAGTAGCCTGGTGTGTATGTTAATGGACCTTGAGTGAGGACTAAAGGATGGGCAGAGCAGTAGGAAGATAGACGGAGGAATTCTGTGGGTGTGTGTGCACTCACATGACTATGCTGTCAGCCAGGTTGAATACCACTGGCCCGGTACTAGGCTTATCACAGGAGTAAGTTTAGAGAGGCCAGTCTGAGTGGTCATCCCATGTTTCCATATGAAAACTTGAAGGGGTTCATATTGCAGCTGGAGTGATAGCCTAGTATAATGCAAGGGGATATTTAATACTAGATTAGCATATTGGACAAAGCATTGTGCTAGCTTGGATGGTGTATCATAGAAAGGAAGTGTCATTAGGTAGACAGCTTGGGTCAGATCATCTCTGTATGCATCTCAGCTCTATAATTTAGTGATGTGTGTGGCCTTGGACATACTCATTTAAACTCTTCAAGTTTTAGTTTCCTTACCTGCAAAACATACTCATTATGTTTAGCTAGCTAGATCTTGTTACCTTGTGCCATATATGGTTTGAATAAAATTAGATGAAGCTTGGGGCATCTGGGTGGCTCAATTGGTTAAGCAACTGCCTTCGACTCAGGACATGATTCTGAAGTCCTAGGATCGAATCCTGCATCAGTCTGCCAGCCCAGTGGGGAGTCTGCTTCTCCCTTTGGCCCTCACCTCCTCATATTCACTCTCTTTCTCTCTAATAAATAAAATCTTAAAAAAAAATAGGTAAAAGTCATAATCAGGGAAAATACAGATAAAGTGGGTAGTAAAGATTGGGGGGGATATAAAATAAAGAAGTATAGTTCATATACTATATTACAAAAATAATACATATTAAGGGGTACCTAGTGGCCCAGTCAGGTAAGTGTCTGACTCTTCATTCCAGCTCAGGTCATGGTCTCAGAGTGTGAGATCAAACCCTGCATCGGGCTCTGTGGTGGTGTGGGACCTGCTTAAGATTCTCTCTCTCCCTCTCCTTCTGTCCCTCGCCACCTCTAAAAAAGTGCTGAAAATGATGGAAATAAATTTGAATTTAAATGATTAAGAAATAATAATACATATTAAAATGCCTCATAAACTTCAGTATTAATAATATTTATATTATTTTCTAGGTTCCAAATACAATCTATGAGTCACACACTCTCACTAAGTTTAGGTCATAAAGATGCCTAAAATTTATGCAGAATTTCTTAAATGAATATTATTGAAATATTGTGGAGATGATTTTTAGAATGGGAATCATACTCTGAGATCCAGAGTCTCAGAAGAATAAGCATAGATGTAGCTTCTGTTCTTTCTGAAGGTTTCTTTAGTTCATACTACAGTTTCAGCAAAACTCTTTATTCTGGCTTCTCAGTAACTGAATAATTTGGTGCCTACCAGACATGCCTTTACTAATCTTTAGGTCTGAAGCATATTAATCTCTTTCTAAAAGACATAACTCTTTTGCCCCCTTTCCTTGCATACACACACACACACACACACCCCTCCTCTTATGTGCAATTTGGTATGCTTAATAAGTTCTAGTGATCAAATAGGGAGTTCTTTAGTCAGTAGGAAATTGTCTAATTTGTCTCTGGAAGAAAAAATTCTTAATTACCTTTTAGAGAATTTGTTTAGTTTTAAATGATATTAGACTGTGGGTAAAGTTTTCCTTTAGGGAGGTGCAAGACTTAATATGTTAAGAGCCTATTAAGAGCAGTGCATGATTTTTGCATTTATTCATTAGTTTATTCCACAAATATTTATTCATAGCCTACTAAATACCAGTCAGCATTCTAGGCACTAGGGGTATATCAGTGATCCAAACAGAATGAAAAAGGCAAAAATATCTTATTGAGTTAACTCTTTATTTGGTCATCAGACTATAAATAAGATATATGAGTAAAATATCCAGTGCTAGGACCTAAGAAGAATAAAGCACAGGCAGGCAAATGAACCACTAGAGAAAGGGATGTTCAGTTTGGATAGGTGGTTGGGGAAGGTCTCGGGGAAGGTCTCACTGAGCCTGACTTATCAACTGGCCTGTGGGACAGTCAGCCTCTGGCCTCTTCTGGGAGAGCAAGCTCAGAGACCTGTGGGTGGCAGTGGCTCTGGACTAGAGGGCTGGAGAGCACTCGTGTGGCTGGAATGGAGTGAGTGAGTATGAAAGTGGGAGGTAAAGTCACAGTTAATGGGGAATGAGGGGTAGTCACGGAGGCCTTGTAGGCCACAGTGAGGACCTCAGCTCTTATCTTGGGGCTAATGGGGAACCATTGGAGGGCTTTGAGTGGAGAAGTGATATGATCTCACAGTTTAGTGGGGTCAACCTCATTGTTATGCTGAGAATAGACTGCAAAGGTAGAAGTGGAGACCATTCAGGTGGGGATTGGCAGTAATCTAGGCAAGAGATGATAGTGGAGATTGTGAGAAATGGTCAAATTCTGGTTGTATGTTGAAAGTAGAGCCAACAGGATTTGCTGTGGGACTACTAGATAAAGAGGTGAGAAAAACGAGCATTAGGGAGAATGGCTCTGGGGCTTTTGGTCTGAGGAACTAAAGTTTAGAAGAACTTTAGAAGAACTAAAGTCTTGATGGGAAGCATCTTGGAGATATATGTCAACTTCTCTTCTTTCCACTCATCTCTCCCCAGCTCCTACCGCCACATTGCCTCTTCTACCTTCTTCAGCTCTTTAATCTCATTCACAGATATCTTGCTCCTTCAAGCTCAGGACCATCACATTTCTTCCTGTGACATCTCGTTTACCATCTTGTTTAGTTTTTCATTTTATTTTTGATTTGTATTTACTAAAGAGAAAGAAAGGCATAAAAACTCCTTAAGAGCTAAATGTAATATGGTGAGAATTATGGCCTTTTAATTCAAAGGTCCTGTTTTCTTCTCTTCTTAATATATAATGAAGCCAAAAGATTGATGGACTAGATATTAGGAAGTCCACATTATTGTTTAGGCTCTCTGATCTTGGGTAATAAGCAACCATTTTATGGACTTTAGTTTTGTCATCATTAAAACCCAAAAAAGGATACGTGACTGGTAAGGTCATTTCTGGAGCTGGTAAGTATTTGATTACATCTTCATCCCAGGCATTTCTACTGGTCAGAAATAACATGGCTCCAAGAATGATACAGAATCTTTGGAGTTGGTTCATACTGATGAGATACAGCTGATAATATATAAACAATTTATTGAGTACCTAGTCTATTTGAGGCATGATATTAAATGCTACAGAGAATATCAAAGATGAGAAATTTACGTTCTTTACCATAAACATCTAATCATAGTCATTTACACAACCAACCCACTGAAAGGCATCATGTGGTATGGTGACGAAAGGTAAAAATGGAAGTATAAAGATCAGTTCTAACTAGAGAATGTCCATTAGAAAAGAATCAAGAAATTGACATTTGAGTTTCATCTTGAAGAGTGAGATTTTTATAAGTAGAGATGAAAAAAAGAGCATTAAGAAAGCTATAGTATGCTGATGGAAAGGTACGCTAACAAGTTTAGAGAATAGTGAATCATTTAGCTTAGAAGTGAAGGATGTATTAGAAAGTCTTGAATGTTATTACCCAGAGGAAGGTAGCTTGGATGTCCAGGAAATGGCCAACCTCAATACTGTTTCAGGACTTCACGCCTTGTTTCTACTCCTTACCATCACTATCTGACCCTGCTCTGTTCCCTGCCTTCTCTAATTAAGCTAAGCTCCTTGAACAATGCAATCCTTCTATTGTAGATGACATTAATTTCACTTGGCTTTCTCCGCCCTATGTCTTGCTTTGTAGTATTGCTGTTCAATCCCAGATCTGCAGCCATAGGACATCTGGAAGCAATGCTTAGTGAACACCTTTGTATATGAAATCTCTAGGCCATTTCTTAATCACCAGTGAGTTTAAGCTTTCACCATCCTATTAAAATTTCCAGGTACATTTGATCACCTTTTCTTTTATAACTTTTTAATTAATTCTCCAATATTCTCTCCTTGTGTCATGAAGTCTGGAAACAATTCAGTGATTTACTAATTGCCTTTAACAATTCTATTAATAATCTTAAAATGTGTAATATGAAGCACTGCCTTTGTGTGTAAGTTTGGCGTTGTAAAGATTTATGTAGGTTGTATCAATAACACAGGAGGAAACGTAGATACACATTTTATTCCTAAACAAAGATCATACATTACGATTATTTAACCCAAATTGGACCATTAGTGATCTTTGTGTATGTAATGTGACCCTACATCAGGGAATTTTTAAGATGTGGGAGTATACGAGAATGGATGAGGAGTATCTGTATCTTTCTTTTCACCAAGTGCTCATAGAGATTTAACATTTCTCTTAATTATCAGTGTAGGCAATAAACTACATCCACTTTATCAATACTTGTGGATTTGTCACCAGTAGATATCATAGATTTTTTTTGGCATATGATTGTTGCGGGTCTCTCAAAATGTCATTTATGTTCATCACTACTTTAAATTATTGTACATATTAAATCCACCATTAGATAGGAGAGTTTAATAAGTTAAAGAAACGTATATCATTGTAATTTTAAATTTTAAAATGTTTTGATGTATTTATATATAATTGGTTTCTTTGTTCTTTGTGTTTTTTAATATTTATATTTATAAAAATATAAAAAAAATATATAAAAATATTTATAAAAATATTCTCAGAAGAGATCCACGGATCTCATCAGACTGTCAAAGGAGTCCTTGGCACACAAAAAATTATGAACCCTGCACTACATAATGTTTTGAATTAGATCTAGAATGATAGATAGATAGGCTATAAGATCAGACTTCCCCCTTTGCCACTCCTATTTTCATGAATAAGTGGATGTTCCAGAGTAATGGACACTCTTAACGTGTTGATAATATGGCTATAGCAAAGGATTGAGTATATTTTTCATAAAACCTCCTTTTCTGTTTAACTAAATGGTTATACATGGTAATCAAATACAGAGTGCTTCAACCCAGACAGAAACTTTAAAAACCTGGCACAATCTTGGAAATGTTAATAGGTATATCATATTTAACATCATATTTTCTCTGTTGAGTATGTATTTAACAAAGAGGAAATGCTAACAAATTGTTTCTACAAAAATTTATTGGTTTGTCGCTTGATTTGAATAGTTCCTCAAGTAACTATGCTTTGTCATTATGTATATGTATGCCAATACATTTATATGTATAGGGCTATAGTTATGTACATATACATGGTATACATAGATATCAAAATTTTATTTATTGTTTAGCGGAGTCATTTTTTTTATTAATGATATGCTTTATAGCTAAGACTTAAAATGGGAATTTTCCATTGCCTTAAAGACTAATGTTTTCTATGAGTAAATTTCTCTGCTTCTTATCTATTGGGGTTTTAAAAAATGAATTTATAAAATTTCCACTAATTAATTTGTCTAGTTAGATTGTATTACTATGTCACATTGCAATTTAGTCATCAATTCCTCAAATATTAGTATAAAAAATAAAATTTTGGATTTTAAAATTTACTTTTCAAATAAATTAGTTCTGGCAAAGATACTTGCTCTGTTTATATATTACACTATCTGTTTATCCACTGACACATTACTTTTGATCATTTGCTGCAACTTCTGGTTGAGAGCAAGTTTCCTATTTTAGTTACTTTATAAAGCTTTCTTGCACTAGGAAAAGGCAGAGGTGATTTATACCTTTTACATACCCCTTCCAACAAATAGTCATTTAAAAGATTGATTATTTGTTCATATGTTTTTTCTGTGCAAATATTGGACAGACTCGGATGTATCATCTATTATTATCTTGCTGTAATAGGTTTTATTCTATTCATGTATATTGGATGTCTCTAGTTGGGTTGTGTTTCAAGTTACTTTCTATATATGTCCATTATTTGGGTAGTCAGGTAACTGGACTGAGTCCCTGTGATTGGGTTCCATGGTCCGTGGCATCATCTCTTGTGTTTCCAGCCTTTCCAGTGAAGGAGCCGCCAAGGTGCCCTGGATCGGGCAGATGCTCAGTAAATGCCAATTCATGACAAATAGCTATCTGATCAAAATGTTCCTACTACATCTTCAAATCTCTTCTGATGTAGGTGCTGTTGAAACTTTATTTGGTCATGTAAGTGGCCATAATAGATCCATTTTATGCTGTGTGATTTGGGCTATATATGGGATCAAGGCAACTTTGTGTTTTGGAATTTCAGAAAGTCACCTTCAGTAAAAACATGGTATAATATCTGAGGTATATGTCACATTAGAAAATTTTACTGTGGGGCGCCGGGGTGGCTCAGTGGGTTAAGCCACTGCCTTCAGCTCAGGTCATGATCCCAGGTCCTGGGTTCAAGCCCCACATCGGGCTTTCTGCTCAGCAGGGAGCCTGCTTCCTCCTCTCTCTCTGCCTGCCTCTCTGCCTACTTGTGATTTCTCTCTGTCAAATAAATAAATAAAATCTTTAAAAAAAAAAAAAAAAAGAAAATTTTACTGTACTTTGTCAAGCAGGGCATCTCCAGCGCCTGTCCATACTTAGCAGTAATCTGAATGGGGAAGTTGCTGTGTAGATCACCTGAGAGAATATTTAGGATATCACTCAAGATATCTTAATGCTCAAGGATATCTCTCCACAAAGACAGCATTTCCCATGACAATGTATTTTAAAGTTTGGTGTTGACCTAGTAGGTTTTGGGTTTGTTGCCTATGTATAACCAAGTAATTTGCCAAGGTAGAGGTTTGTGGGTTGCAACTAACAATGTACTGCATTTTCTACAGATATTTTAAAGGCAGAGACCTAGTAAGGGGACCATAGAACTTTGAGTTTCTCCTCTTGTCTTTGGGAAAAGTTTATGCTACCTAAAAACTTTTTGTTTTGTTTTGTTTTGATTTTTGGTATGCTGAAACTAAGTCCTTAAAAGTTTACCAGGGAATTAAAACAAAATAGGTGGAAGGAAGAAAATCCATTGCAACAATGATGTAACTGGAGATTTCCTCCCTGTTAATTATTTCACATCCCTCCAGCCTTTCAGTTGTTACAGAGCCCCAACAAATGCCAGGCACTGTGCTAGGTTCTAGGGGGGGTATAGAGATGAACAATATATAGTCCACGTCCTCAAGGAATTGACAAGCTATTTTGTAAAGAGCTAACTACAATATAGGACAGAATGAAATAAATACTAAATGGAGAGAGAAGAGGACAGATATCTATTGGCCACAACCTGTCCTAAGAGACTGCTTATATGACAGAGAACCATGTGTTCTTTGATGAATTGCTATTAAAATCTAGTGTTCGACTGAGAGGTTAAGAATATGCTGTGTTTGCCGACCAGGGTTGAGAGGGATCTATAATGAAATTCATTTAATGAGGCTCTCTGAAAGCAGAAGTGCTTTTACTAGAGGCAGCTTCCACTTGTCTAGTCATTATTGTGGTTTGCTTATGAGTAAACGGCTTTGTTGTAAACACATTCTTTTTCCGAAGGGCTCTTTTGACAATAGAAGGGGATTGCAATTCTCTCTGCAGGCCAAAAGAGGGCACTTGGAGCTCTCTGAATGGCTGTTACAAACAGCAGCAGAGCTGGCATTTGGCTCAGATTTGTCAGGATGTTTTCTGACTCCCATAGAATAGATCTGATCAAAATACAGTTTTGGAACCTGGACAAGATGTGGAACTTACAGATAGGTAGGCTCTGACTTTGGTCTTTTGAAACTGAAGACACGTATTTGTTTAAGTACATCTAATATTAGTGATTTACAATCTTATTCCCTTTGTATATATAGAGCTGTAATATATTAGTCTCAAAAGGAGCCACTGCCTTGATAGCCACAGAATATAGCAGCAAAAGACTAATGTTTATATTCACCCTGAAAACTTACCTTTATAGATCTGTTGCCAAAACTCTGCTCATTTGTGCTTGGTTCGGACATTCAATTACGGAAGCTTCGCTCCTTCCTTTTATTTCTTTTAAAAGACCTCCATTTCTCAGCTGGGAATGTTGGATTGTTTTGAGGTGTAGAGGACTATAGTAGCTTATAAGATGGGGCCCTGAAGCTTGAAACTAACATTCTGAAGACTGGTTTGTGTAGCCAATATAAACACGACTGACCAACTTTGTTCACAATTGCAGGCATTAGTTGTATTTTTGTTTTGCCTTTAAGGGCAATCCTGCCTAGAGGCCAGGATGAACTAGGAGATCTCTTGAGGTAAGATCAAGGACAATATAAGAATTTCCATTAATCCTTTAAAAACAAAATAATGAACTGGCCAGAGCATGGATATGAACTGGGATTCCTGAGTTTTAGCCTTCATCCAAAGTAGACTGAGCTGCAGAGAGATCTGAGAGCCTCATCAGTTTGCATTTTTAGTTGTCTTCCCAATTAAATGGAAAAAAATAGATTTGCCCTCATTCATTTGGACTTTTGCTGGAGGATTAATTTTCACAGAGGCACTAACATAAAATCTTCAGGCATGTAAGGACCATTTGTTTCTTTTTTATCTCTATCCTCAGTGACAAGCACAGTCTCTGGCGTATAGTAGTAACGGATAATGAATATTTGTTGAATGACTGAAGGAAGGAAATAAAAATGATACGATATTTTCTTAAGACAGCATACTTTATTATTTGATACTTCATTGACAAAATTTTTCCAATAACAGTGCTTACACCTTACATGTGTGTACTGCTTAAGATCTTACAAATACCTTTTGTGTATATTATTTCAGGTGGATCCTCAGTTCTGTAATTGAAGAAACCAGAGTTAAACAGTTTTTAAGAGCAGACACAAGTAGGATGACCATATCATTTATTGTTCAAATGAGGATAGTTTTGAGATTGAAAGGGAAAAGGATTAATTAAGTATGTCACTTCAACAACACAAACTGGACTCTTGTGGGAACATGAAGTGAGCACTTGTATCTGGGTCTTCTGACTCTGTTCAGTACACTATGCTTTTGGAGGTATAATTTCTACATCTTTCCCGTGTCAGCAGGGTCATAATAAATAATGGTCATGAGGCCTTTCAGGATCTTATAGTATCATATGAATCTTACAGAACTGAACTGTTTCAACATGGTTTTGGTGTTAAGTGTATTTTTTTGTTTTGTGATTCGTTAGAAATTGGCAAACTATTGAAGACTGAAAAGCTTGGTTAGTTTAAGCACTCAGTATCCTTATTGCACTAAATAAAGTAGAGGGTTCTGTGTATCCCTTACATGTTCACAAGAGCATTTTGTATATGCCAAGGAGTTTGATAGTCTTCCCACTTTATAGATGAGGGAGATATATTTGCGATTTGTCCAATATAATCAATCAGTCATCACGATTAGACTCAATTATAAACTCCTGTTAACACATAGCTTATTTCATGCAAAAATGTAAAAACCCTGCCTTCATGGATAGGTAGCTGTCCATAGGTATCACATTTTCACCTTTTCTATTGTATTTGTACTTGATAGCCCAGGTTCTCTTTTTTGTGCATATGTGTGCTTCACATATTTGGTTTACGTACAGAATCGAAAATATTTTTGCTTTAATTACAGTGAAGGAGGTCAGGAGAGTTCCCAAGGATATAATAAAAATAGCAATTTGGAGGGTAAAAATTATTAAGATTCATTAAGAACATTAAGTACCTGGACTTGTGTTACATTGTGAAGATGTTCTTAACAAAGTTCTGTGATCTCCATGCCCCACTATTCTCTCTATCATTCAGGCTTTATTTCTTTGAGTTGTTCATCTCCTTTTTACTTTAATTACAATTATCTGTTACTGTCTGAAATTAGTTAGAGTGAATTGGGTGATGCTATAGTAACAACCTGAAATTTCCTATAGTTTATTACCACAAAGATTTAGTTTTGGCAAGTCCGCCCGGGTTGACTGCTCCATGTTGTCATCACTAGGCTGAAGGCACAGCCATTGTGGATATGTGGCCAGTTTTGTGGTACTAGGAAAGAAGAAATGGCCAGTCATACCCTGGCTCCAAAAGGCTTGTTTTGGAAGTGATACATGTTTCTCTTGCTTACCTGTATATATCCCAAGCAAGTCATATGGCCAAGGATGATGTCAGCAAGGCAGGGGTGGTAGTGGGCAACCACAAGGAGGGGAACTGGAGTATTTGACAGGTGAGTAATGCAGTGCAATCTCCCATGGTCTCATTTAGTGTTAGCTGAGATGCTTTGTTTGACTCACATCTCGCTTCAGAGAACCATTAGGATTCTTACTTCTCCTTATCATTTTTTCAATAAGAATTTGACTTTACAAAAACAATTTGAGATGAAAAACTGGGAGATCCTCATCTTGCTAAATTTCAGTCCTGTTTGGCATGTCTCTTCTCCAATATTTCTTATCAAATAATAGGTGCAAATCATTAAGCTAGAGTACCAGCCCTACCTTAAGGGAAATTACAAAGCAATGGTTTAAAAACCATTAGCTATAAAAGAATATGTATTTGCAATTCTAGATTCGAGGAAATTTCGTCTCATTGAGATCTTCAGATAGTTTTGGGTTTTGAATTCTAGGTTTTCATATTATTAATTAAAAATGTGTATTTTTAAAAAATCTCATTTCCTGAATCCAAGCAGTGTTGTTTTATTAACATTGTCTTACTATAGTATTTCATACTAAATTTTGTCTTTACCTTTGTCAACTCTAGATAAATTGTTCCAGGGTAGAGGAAATTAGGTGATTGCCCACTGCCTTAATCTTATACTTCTTTTGGTAGAAGCAGAAACTGAGTTTGTGAACTTTGCTTTTGCCCTCTGAATGATGGGGAAGTTCGCTGATGTGCTTCCAACCAAGAAACAGTGTGTTGGGTGCCAATGAAATTCAGAGAAGCCCCCTGATTAAGTACAGATAGGACTTGCTGGAGGGTGTCTACTTCTGAGTCCCTGTGCACTCTTGGTTAGAAAGCCACACATTGGCCACTATGTGGAGGGAGAAAGAAGAAAAAAACCGGAACCCACAAGAGAGGTCATTTGGTCTTCTCCCTCCAGTCCCTTTTACTGACAAGGCTTACCATTGTGACATCTTGCAAAGGAGAATGTTTACAGGGTCCACCTGCAATATCACAAAGCAAAGAAGGGTGCATTTTGAATTGAGAGGCAATAAGTTGGTAACTGGCACAGTGACTGTAGAATTCCTTATTTAAACTAGAAAGCAAAGAGAGAGCAATTAATATTTACTGTGAGACAATAGGTGTATACTAGTACTGTCCTAGAAGAAAACTAGAGATACATTTAGCCTATGTGGGAACTAAGCCTGAGGGGTGAATAGAATCTGGGTAGGGAAGAGTAATATCACTGAAAAACACTGTGGCTGCAGGGAACAGTGTGAATAAAGGGAATGGGTGCTGGGGACATGGAACAGCTACACTCAGTATGTGGCATGGGAGAGAAACAAATATAAAGATGAAATAATGGTGATTTTTGAATGCTTTTTGAATAAAAGGCTTAACAAACTTATTATCCTAATATTGAGGCCCATAAATTTGGAGTTGGTTATTGTCAGGGTGTGCATTTCCCTTTCTACCATTTCCATCTTCATGACTTGAAGTACCTTTAGAGGCATTTGTTACACTCTACTATACTAAGAATTCAAGGCCTTCTGCAGAACTACAGTTGGGTTGCTAAAAAAACTGATCTGGTCTGTCAAAATTAGATGAAGGAAGCAAATTTGGTAGAGAATTTGCTTATTGTCAATCTTTGAATGTGATTTTGTTTTGTGAAATTTATGTGTTTAGATAGGAGAACATTAGAAAAAATGAAAAATTCACCTTTCTCCAGAATGTATGCAGTAATATATGGTATAATGCATACCAAAAAGAAGTCTGTGTAGCTTATTTTTCAAGTGTATGTGTGTATGCATATGTCAGATTGAGAGAATAAGATTATTCTTAGTCTAAATTCTAAAACCATAAATATTAAGAGCTAATTGATTTTTCTCCATCTTCCTCCTTCATCACTGAATACAGCCCCCAGTAATAAGATCCGTTGTAAGAGCCTGTTATTAAAATTCTCTGCACAAATGCAGAGAAGTGGAGGCTCAGAAATGTGAAGTGGTTTGCTCAAGTCACTAGTTAGTGGTAGAGGCCATTTTTAATTTTTTAATTTTTTGGCCTTTTTAGGTTGATAACCCTTCTATTCTAGTAGGTTCTCTTGCTCGTTTCTAAGCTCATAAAGAAATTATCAGAACTTTAGTATGTGGATTTCACATGTAAGTCAACATGGCCCCTGAGATATGACTCTGGACATTTGCTTCCTAGATGAAGGGATACTGTATTGAATTGCCACATTTCAGGGCTGGCCCCACAAAGCATGTTTCCCCCCTCCTTGGTGCTCTCTGTTGATCAGCTCTTTTTCCTTTTATTTCTGGCCCAGCTCCCTCATATCTCAATTATTTTTTCCTCCTTTGTCAAAGGTCACAGGTTTGGGAAATGGGGACCATATTCCTTTGGAAGTCAGGGGGTCATCTTCCAGACACTAACAGGTTTCCCATGTTGAGCCAGTTCTGTAGCCTGTAGGTCCCCACACATTCCTCTCCACTCCACAGTATTTTCTGAGTCTCAGGTCCCTAAGCACCCTGGTCTAACTCTGACATCTGGTAAACCATGTTTGAAAAGCTTCTTCTGGAATTTCTGTACATCCCTATACACATTCCAGATAACAAATGAAAAGTATTTGGGAAAAAAAGAGAAAGGAACAGTTCTCAA
This sequence comes from Enhydra lutris kenyoni, assembly GCF_002288905.1. Lineage (NCBI taxonomy): Eukaryota > Metazoa > Chordata > Mammalia > Carnivora > Mustelidae > Enhydra > Enhydra lutris. The sequence goes on along the minus strand of NW_019154088.1, from coordinate 6,973,627 downwards.
AAGTTTACTTTAGATTGATTTATTGGCTGACCTCTCTGTACCTTTCTAACAAACTTGCTATTAAAAACAGGCCCATCTATTCCAATTCACCACATGTGACCCCATTAAATTCATGGCCAGCTTTCCATTGTATGGAACTCCATAGAGATTTGGAGGCTTATTTACAGCATTTAAATTCCCTGGTAAAAACCAGTGACTTTAATGATAGCTGAACACAAGGGAAAAATACTTTTTAAACATCTCTGTTTAATAGATGATTATACAATGTTGAAAATTTGATTAAAATCAACTCTGTGGATATTTATAAAATATCTATCCGTGACAACTTTGAGTAGTGTCCATGCAGAAAGAACAGAAGTTGTGGTCAGCTTGCTTGCTTGCTTCCTTTTTTTTTCTTTGTCCCTGATACTAGTCTTTCTTTCTATGGGCACTCATTATTTCTGCCATGAAATAGTAAGTGAAACATTCATAGAAATCTGAGGAATTGATAGCCATCCCCATTTCCTTAAATCCTTGTTTCCCAAATTCTCTAAATAAGTTCATGGATATTTGTAAAGCAGCTTCATTAACTGGGAAAATTTCAATGAAAAACACAATAATGTTTAAAGAAAAAACAAATCTGGTTTGGCATATAATAGCTGTGTGATCTTGTCAGAAAGTCTTACTTTACAGAAGGTCCATGGTGTAAAAACTATAAATAAAGCAGCATCTCCAAAATTTTGAAAAGAGCCACACCACCCTTTCCTCCTGCCTGATATAAAAATATGTGACAAAGTAAGAGAATTAGGAAAAAAACGTCTTCCCATACCCTGTCTGGCTAATTCAGACCAACTGGGAAAAATCACATGATGGACAACACATCAAAAATCTAGGCTGAAAACGGCCAAATCTATGAATAGCAGATATGGGAACCAGCCCAAGCCTTGTGTGTAGAAGGGTGACAGATAAAAATAGTGCCCTAAATTTTTCAAAGGTGATTTGAAACCTCCCAAGTATAGATGACCTTGCTACTGAAAATAAGATGACAAGGGCAAAGTTGAAATTGTGACTCCTTCAAGGGTCTGTAGACTTGAGCTAATGTTCAAGAAAGAAAGGCTGATTTCTCCCCCGTCATCAGCAAGCTGCACACAGGCACAGAACATTTCTTTTTCTCTGACAAATTCTTAATGTGTTTATTCTTCCCCTCTGCTCCTTTCAAGAAAGGAAGGCAGCAGCTCAGGATTGTGAGTTTTCAAAAGCATCCCATTTTGAGTTCCCTCCTGCTGACAAAAGCAATGTCCAGAAGACAGGAGGTAGGCTTAGTGCTGGGGGGAAAAGGAAAAAAAAATATATTTTTTTCTCACATCATAAACCTTCCCCCCCCCCCTTCGGACATTTCTTCACTGTGCTTCTGCCTCCACACTGTGCTTGATATCAGGGGGGTGTGGCTTGCAGCTACTGAAATAGAGAAGTTTCCAAAACTTGCTGGCCCCCACATCAACTAGGTACAAAGATAAAGGCCATATTATGTTTTTATTATTTCATATTTTTGAGAAGGGAAGGAGTGCAGAAGGAAGTGAAGTTATTTTGAGTGTCCATTTCTGAAGTTCTTTGCATGTCTTCCATTCTCTGGTGTTGATTAAAATATCTTCACATGTCTCTAAGGCTCTCTAAGCTGGATGGGGGAGAGTTTAGTGACAGTGTGGAATACCATTAGTAAGATTTCTTTTGGTGACAGACAGATGTAAATGTATCCATCTAATTCTCTACTCTCAGGTCTCTTTCTGCAGATGGATGTTAATAATTAGCAGTTGCATCTCCTCCCTCTTTATCAAATTGGATTCTCCATAAATTCATCATTTCCTTTTTATTTTCTCAAAGTAGCAGCAGCTCTGACAGCCTGCCTTTGTTCTTGTGTTTATAAATAATTTATAACACAGAAATATCTCTTCTTAGTCTTAAAACATAAACTAATGGAATAACACAACACACTGGGCCAAACTACCTTCTACTTCGGAAGAAAGAAAACCTCAGAGTTGGGGGGAGAGCTTCATTCTTAACAAAGGGATGCTGAAGATTGTATGGGAAGGAAAAAAAAATTTGTCCAGCTTAATTTAGTTTTTGGTTTTAATATTCCACCCCCCCCTCCAGTTTCTAGCCATGTATAGGAGTTCTAGACAACACAAATTCTTTTGTGGTTTCCTTTCCAAATAGTATACCTTGTGTGATTTCCCAAATACACCATGCATTGCATTAAGCTATACAGAAAGGAAACAATTATTCAATTAAAACATCCACAGATGCTAAAAACATACCATGGTACATTTATTCAACAACTTTATGCTCATAACCCATGCACAATCTTTAAACACCAAAGTACAAGGATTTGGTCCAAATTAGCAATAAAATACAATGTGTTTGCCCTCTACTGGGTAGTAATGACTGTGTAGTTTTCCTTACATACCCAGTGGCCTTGTAGACAGCTTCATAACTGTTTCATGTAGTCACTAACACAGTGTTATAAACAAATATGGTTAGGATTTGTGCTAATTAAGGTAAATAGAATAATGTTGAATCCGTTTTTCTAAGCTAAGATTTTCAGGAGAGGTGGTTTAAAATTTTTCCTTATATTGCTCTAAGCTTGTGCATCACATCACAGGAGAGAGTTTATAAGTCATCATTTGATACCCTGGAATATATTCAGGTTGTAGATAAATAACCCGCCTAACAATGCTAATGCAGAATGTCTGGCATGTAATTTAGATAGGAATCTGAACACCTCCTTACATCAGCTGTTAAGATTTTGCACTGAAGCAGAAATAACGTCTTATCTTCCATCTGGAAATGGGACATAGAATGGTGACACAAGTTATTTACAGAGTTACTGCAAAACAAGAGTGGTAACAGAGTAACTACAAAGCAACTCCCTGGGTTACTGCTGCAATATAATGCCAGATAAATAATCATGCCAGGGTAAATAAATTGGGAGATGCCCGATTTTATAGAGCATAAATGTAGCTTGCATTCCTATTGGGGTAGAGCTCTTCCTTGCATGTTGATTTCTGAAGCTTCTTCCCAAGTCGGAGCTGACCCTGCAGAGCAACAATAATGTGCATAGAACTCTCATGCCATTTCTATCTCTCAGGAAGTTGGGGGAGGAAGCCCTGTGCAATGCTGGCGTGGGGGCCTCTGTACAGTCCTGAAAGACAAACATACCTTTAGATTTAAATTGATTGAACGAAGGGACTGGGTTTGACTGGAGAGGAATTTGGCTGGTATTTCGGGTCAGGTCCTCTCTCATGGTCCCGATTGTCTTGCTCTTGGCAAATGATTCATTTTTCTCTTAAAAATGGGGTGGGATTAATATCCTGACTTGGGGCTTTGGAATGTTTTCTCCCCGGAAACAACAGCCAGCATCATTGGTCCGAGTGATTCAGGAATGAAGCATTAAGGGTAGATTTTTTTTTCTTTTTTTTGGTACTGGGAGACAAAATAATTACTGCCTTGTACCAAAGCCTAACAATTAAGAAGAAATGAAATCCTCTCTTTGACTTAAAAACATTTCTACATAAGTACCGGGGCTCCTCCCCCCACAGTGGCCCACCCACAGGATATCATCTGGGCTCTGCCTTTATCTTTGGGGTCCTTCTGGGGCAGGAATATAGCAGTATAACTCAGAGAAAAATGTTTTTTTATTCAAAGCACAGAATATGAAATGCCCTAGAGTCAGTCTCTCTCTCTCTCTCATTCTCTCTCTCTCTTTCTCTCCTTTTTGGTCCCTTTGGAAAGTGACATAAGTAATTGACAGAATGTATATGTGGAGGTGGGATGGGGAAAGATAAGGTGGGAGGAGGAGAGCATTGCGGACTTTGGAGTAGAGATTTCACCAGAGGAAAACACAGTTTTGACTTCAAAAGAGACAATTTACTGCAGTTGAGAGAACTGAAGGGAAGAAGGAGAAAATCCCACAGAACTCAGTTAATAGATAATAATCAATTTAATGATGGTCTGATGGGATCAGAGCACCTTCCAAAATTCTAGAATTTTCCTGTCTACAGTGTCATAACACAAAAAGGCAGGGCATTTGTTTTTCTGTTCAGGTCCTTGTCATCTTGCTAATTCTGTATTTAGCTAAATGGCTGAAGATGTTTTGGTTTGTAAGGCAATTCTTGTTCCCAGCTGCATTAAACTGCTATTATTAATTACCTCCTTTGGCCTAACATTATGCCTTTATAACACACGTATTGTCAGGCGCTCTGCAATTATTGGAAGGCTATGCCATACACAAAGGCATTAAGCTTAAAACAATAGAGGCTGCTTATTTGATAGTAGAAGATGTCAGGTGGAGACAAGCACAGTTGGCTAGAACTGACTTGAAGCTCGTCATAAGGAAATAAGGGGCGAGGTGATCACAGCACAGCATTAACTGTGCGTGAGAGACACACAATTCTACATGGCAGCTTCCATCATGCATTTCTCACAGAAGAAGGGGGGAAATGGGCTCTGGGTAAATGATGGGTGAATACAGAATCAATTGTAGTGTATGACAAGACACTTTCTCTCTTTGTTTAATATATAAATCAGGAGCACTTATGAATTGATATTAATTAAAATAATGTATTTGCTTTCTTTCAACAGTAATGTCAGCCTTGTTGAAAAACGGAACACTAAATCTTCATTAGACTTGCAATATTAAAAAACTTGCATGAAATATGAATTAACATTTAACTTGTTGCTAGTTAGATTAAAGGGGAGAGAATGCAGTAGGCATTTAGCATTTTGGATGAAGGCAGAACCGGCTTTCCCAAACCCAGGAATAAGTTGATCTCCAGAAGCCACACTGATGAGGGAGGGAATCATCCATCATTACCTTCTAACAGGAGTGACTGCAGCTCAAATGGAATTACCGAATGCTCTCGCATCCATGGTATTAAGTTCGTATCAAAAGGCTAAAGCATGATGAATCAACAAAACATCTGAACGTGAAAATTCAGTTTGTAAAGGTCCTTAGAGTTCTTTTGGTACATATTTGGGGGCATAAGCAAAATAGCAGTCTTGATTTTAGAAGAAAGCATATATACATTTCACTTTTCTATCATCTTTTCCACACGGAAAAATTATGAAAAGCTCAAAGTGCTGTTACTTAGCTATGTTAAATTTTGGAAATCTGTGACTACCAGAGGGGAACAGGTGGGTAAAAGCCTTTTTGTTTGTTCTATTCAGATGGATGGGTATTTGATGACTTCTGATCTTCATTGCACCGGTGGCCTGAAATTAGAACAGATGTAATTGAAATGACCAGGCTGAGACCTCATATTGCATTCAAAAATACATTATGAAACTCCAATGATCATATTGGCAATGTGTTGTCTTAGGTGCAAGCTGCTCATAAATGCGCTTGCTTATGAAATACACCATCGATCTTATAATTACGTTCCACCTGGATTTATACGTTTGGAAAATGTGATTGAATTTCAGACTGCTCTCTGGGGGTGACATGTACATGCACAGAGAAACCACAAGGTGGTGGTATGGTGTCACCGTATTTTTTAAGAACAACAAGAAAAGGGGGTTTGTTTAATGAGCTTGCACTCACAAGCCTGCTCATCTAGTGAACTGTGACTTTTCAAATACCAACCTATTAATGTCAAAGGCAATACTGAAGGGAACAGTTCTGTTTGATTTAAAAAATACAGACAATGTGAAGTCCACTATGGCCCAGTATCTATCACCTATGGGGCTCCATTCATGCCTAATGCTTTATTCAAGCTAAGACCTAGTTTTTATATATCAGATTAATACATATCTACAGCTTTGCACCTTTCTAGTTTGATTTTTTTATCATTAGGGCTCACCGGGGCCATTTTCATTCCCTTACTATAGCATCTGCAAGCAGGTGGATTAGAGATAACTCTCATTGTGCTTTGTTTTTCTCCCGACACTGTCATTAATCATTCCTTAAGCCACACTTCAACTTCTAGTAATCAGGACTGGCTGCTCCTGAGCTGCACAAGAATTGCCTCTCACAGTGTAATATGGAATTGGAAGCGAATGGCTGAGGCCAGACGCCTCTTCTGCATTCCCCATCTATCTCATCATTTAGGTATTTATCCATCTCGGGCTTGTACGGAGAGCACCTCTCTCCTTCCCATGAGGACGCAGATTGCAACAGAGGATCAGATTTGTTACCAGGCTTTGGGCTTTGATTGTCCTCTTATAAGTTCGGGATTAAAGTGAAATTTCCCACAGGGCTATGCAGGATTTGCTAGCATTTAACTGTTTAACCTGGCTGTTTGTGAATGAGAATCCTGTGGTCAACTATTCCATAGAGAATATTATGGTAAGCCGAGCCTGAGTGGTACACATTCCGGTGTATGCCTGTGAAGACGGCACAGTTGATTCCAATTAACTTCATACCTGATATCAGTTGTTTTCATGTACACAGAGAACAGTGATCCCAAGGCAAAAAGCAACCCAAAGCGTTCCCTTTTATGAAATGTAGATGTCAGTTTTAAATAAATGCAAATCTGCTCCCTCAAAATTATGATTTCCACTTGCGCTTTTCACACTGATTAGAGAATTAATCAGTTTTGCGTTGGGTTGTTTTTTATTTTGTGAGGGTATTTTACATTCTCTAATTTGTTTACCAGTTCTAATCTAACAACATTGATTCTTTATTCGACATACCTTTGGATATGACCGAAACAGAAAGAGAGTTGTGAATTTATTTACACTTACTTTATTCACAATGATAAACATGTACTTAGAATGTTTTAGGTTAGATATAGAACTTGAACAGATACAGCTTCCTAATTCTTTGTTATTCCTGAAGAGGAAAATTCTTCTAATGTGCTTTTCATTCCCCATAGCAAGGCAATGTGGAACTGGGGGAAGGATTATTCAAAAATCAAGTCCATATTATCTACTTTTGTTGTTGTTTTTTTAGATTTGTGTCTACTGAAGGAAAAGCTTTAAAAGAAGTCAAAATCATTCTGTTCCCTAGTATTAAGGGGGTTGTATGGCCACCCACTGTACTTACTCTATTTAATGGGAATATGTTTTTTAAGTACCTAAAAGGATAGTGCTCATTTTGTGTGCCTCATCAAAAGAAGCAGAAGAAGGAGGCAACAGAAATATGGAATTTAGCAAACCGTTCAAAGCTTATGGGGAAGCCTATCGTTTGCAAGAAAACCAGCCAAATAATTAAGCCTTTTTTCTTCCACAAATCCTCCATCGTATTTTTTTACCTTAATTTTGCAATGTTTTTAAAAAATGAAATACACACTTAAGCAGAAATAACTTTTTTAAAAAAACTCTATATTTTAAAAAGATGGTTACATTTGATTGAAACATTAAACAAAAAACAGTTTCAAGCATCTCACTGGAAATCCTTTTGCAAAGGCTAGTGTAGGTGGCAAATTGATCATTTTGGGGGAGTAAAGGAATGGGAGGCTGTACAGCAGTCTGTGGGCTAATTTATTTGCGGCGTTTGAGTCAGACACCCTCTTATTAGGGAACAGCTTTCAAAGCAGTTGTGATGGACACTGATCTTGAGCCTGCTAGGAGCTTTGCTTGGGGTTATAAAACAACAACACTGCAGGGTTTGGTACTAAATATCCTTAACCCCATTTATAATATCTCAGAGAATTAAGGAGGCACTGAGTTAGGAGTACATGGGGGAAAAGTTCTCTCTCTGTCTCTGTCTTAAGTGCGAGAGAAATCTCCAGATTCACATGAGTAATTTTCAGCTGTGTATTATGCTCCTGAAGTAACCTCTTCATTCCCATTGTTTTAGTGTGAAATCATTTCCTCGGGAGATAATTAGAGTTGCTCCATTTATTACATTAAATGATTAGCATGCACTTGAAATGATCCAGTGTATTTTCCTTTATTGCTGATGACTCTTAAATATGGGCCTCTATTCGTAATGGATAAATTAAGGTTGTCTTGGCTCTTTGTAGCCGACTGTGTAGCCAAACAAGAGAGACTTTCTTTTCCAAACATAGGCCAGGTGTGCAGTGGCTGAGGTCTAGGTCTGAAGAGATTCTATTCATATGGATGTCCCACCTGGTTCAACAAAGAGCTCGATAACACTGCTTAAAGGGTTTCTCTCCCAACCCCCTTAATAAAAATGCTTTTAATGACAGTACTTTATCTGGCGTTACTCATCCTATGCGTGGAGTAAGTAAGTTTAACATAAAGTGACCCAAGATCGCGTTTCAAAAAAGTACCTCACAGGAAAGGCATGCACATTATCTGAGTAAGCAATATGACCTACAAAGCCATGGAAAAATGATATTTTAAGAATTACCAAATATAGATTTCATTTGAATGCAAGTGCTTCTTGCTCTCTTTGAACTAGCCTGGTTGTGTAGCTGACAGAGACATCTTAAAAAGCCACTGGAAAGTTTGCATCAAGTCGACATGGCATGTTAAATCAGCACCATTGCATAAATAGAGAAGTGGGGAAGAAATTGGTGCATTTTGTAGGCAATTTTGTATACTCAGATTTTCAGTAAATGATCATAAGTCGGAAAATTTAAGCATGCTGTTAGAGAAATTTAAACGAGTATTTAGTTAAAAGATGTAAACATGCACAGACATGAGGACTAACCCTGATTAGGATTTAAACAGTTTCAGATTTGTCCACTCTGACTAAATAGGTGTTAATATTTAATAAATTTCATCATAAGAGACAGAAATTTCTTTATAAGAGACAGATTTTACGTAGTAGGAAGAAGAATTTCAAAGGAAATTAAAAAAATTCTATAAACTTCTAATAGTTTTATATATTTTTTAATTTTTTAAAAAAGATTTTATTTATTTATTTGACAGACAGAGATCACAAGTAGGCAGAGAAGCAGGCAGAGAGAGAGGAGGAAGCAGGCTCCCCGCTGAGCAGAGAGCCCGATGTGGGGCTCAATCCCAGGACCCTGGGATCATGACCTGAGCCGAAAGCAGAGGCTTTAACCCACTGAGCCACCCAGGCGCCCCAGTTTTATATATTTTGAGGATGAGATTATTTTTTCTCCCACCTAGACATGATTCAGAACTCCTTCATTTTGTCTTTATTGATTTGTTTATGTACTTACTGTGTTCTAATAGCATTGTTATTTACAAGAAAACACAGAATTACTGTGGGAGATTTATAATGCATGGTAACAGCTGGAGATTTAAAAAAAAGAAAGAAGAAAAGAGGCGTGGGGTATGAGGTCAAGACTAGGTAGCTTTACATTTTGGCAACAGTGATCCCTTCTCTTCAGGAGGAGGGAGGCCATTTGGATTCCTTACTCTGTTTTCTCAGGTATAGTGATTAGAAGAACAAGTTACCAGAAATCAGGTATTCCTTTAGCAAGTGTGAAGAGGAATTTAATACTTCTCTCATATAACTTGTTTACTACTCCTCTCTTATAATTCATATTCCAGCAATGATCACATAAATTCTCTGTAAACAGTAGCTAGCATTTTACTATCACACAACCAAATAAAAAACACTTGTGGAAAAGTTCTTTGTATCCGAACTATGATCTTGAGAAGGGAGGCCTGTCAGTACTTAGTCAAACCATACTTTATTTTCCTTCTTGTACTAGAGCAAGAACAACTCCAGATTCTTTATTTGCGCTTTAAGAATTTCTTATTCAATGACATTTAAGTGTAATAAATTTAAAATGATAATGTTCTGGTTAAATATCTAAATAACCTTAAATAATCTTGGTATATTCCTAGTCATTTAGACAGTTGAAAATTTTGCATATTTAATCATTTGTATAATAGCAAAGTGCTACTGGGTTCTGACTGAGGCACGCTGACTTTGGGAAAATGTGATTTCCGAAGATCTGCTGTATAATGACATTCTCTCTGCTTACATTCCACACTGCCTACCCAAAACGCCCTCCTACTAACATTTACTCAGATGGGACACATCGTTGTAGGAGAGCAGAGAGTTTTCTAGTTCATCTAATCATGTTTTATGGAAAGAGTGATCAAGATCCACAGATATGCAGGGATTTGTCTGGACACACACAGTGGTAATGTTAGAACTTCTACCAGCCCCTAACTCTATGTTCAGTGCTTTTTCTACTTCCACAGAAAAACAGAATCCAACAGAAAAATATCTGAAATGCCTCCTTCAGCTTCCATTCCTAGTGGGAAATGTAATTTACAAATAGGGAATTGGGAGCAATCCAGTATAATTAGACATGATCCTTATTGATGACTATTGCTACCAAATATGGTTTTAATTCTGTGCAACACAGATTTTATTTAAATTATTTTAAATGGATAATGGCCAAATTATATTAACCTTTAGCTAACCAGGCCAAAGGATCTTTGGAAGATGGCAAATTCAATTAATACAAAGGCGTTGGCAGTCTATTTATAGTGAACGTATTTTTAATTTCTTTGAACTTCTGAGAGCATTGCCAATGCATGAGTTTCTGAATTGGAGGATACATATTATCCTGAAAGAGTACTGTAATGTTGTTTAGCTCTCACAGGAGAATTCTCAGGGTAAGGATGCCTGAAAGTCTTTATCAGTGTCCTTATAAGAGAAATGATCCACTTGCAAATGATGGAGATGGAGGATAGGTTTAAATTGCACTTCTTTTTATAACTTTGTGAATTTCTTTTTAGTGTATGTCTCTTTCAAAAGATGAAGTTATAACGGTACTAATACTAGTGGTGTGGAAGGTTACAATGGCTGAACACCATCTCTCTCAAACATTTATTCCATTTAAACAAAAATACCTGATAGCATTTCCATTATTCACAAGAAATCACACAATATAATGGTTTTTAGCACTCCTTTTGTAATAGCTTATTTAAATACTTGGGGCTGCAATTCAGATTTCCACTTTGTTCATACTTCACAGAAATACTTTATTCAATTGATCACATTTTTATTCTTTATTGTACTCTAAATCGCCTTTGATTTCTTAGAACACCAGAAATAAAAATAAGTCTCTAGTCATGTAAAATAAAAAATTCTTCCCTGTGCATTTACTTAAAGACAAAGTAAAAACAAAAACCAAACCAAGCCAAACAAAGTAATAAATAAAAAAAAAAAAGAAAGAAAGAAAAAATACTTCCCAACCAATAATTTAGCAACAATTAAAGTGTATTATGTAAGAGGGGGACAGCTATGTTCCATGGATTGTTTTATATTTTAGAAATTTGATAGGCTTTTCTTGGGTGGAAATTTAATTTCCGCAATCTTTGTATTAGACATTTGTGAAGACAACCAGAAACCTCAGCTGATGCTTTTAGTGATTGATTGAATCAGATTGAAGATAACCCTACCCCCCAAAATAAATCTCATAAATATACATGAAATCACAAAAACTGGCTAAAGTCTTAACTTTTAATAAGCCTGTGTTTCAGCAGTGTTTTAAATTTAAAGAAGAATGACTGTAGCCATTCCAGCTGACACATCAGGGTGGCATAACCTCTCTTTATAGGAAACTTTATCCCAGAATGTATCCTAGAAAAACCTTGAAAGCACTTCAGGGTACTTGCAGAGAAAAAAAGAGAAATAAGGCTAAAAAACACAATGATAGCATAATAGATGTTAAGTTTATCTCAAAAAATTCTCGTAATCTTGCCTTTATGTAAATAAGAGAAAGTCTGTTAAAATTAATCCACAGAACAAGGGCAATTCAATTACCACAACGAAGGTGACATGAGCCGCCAAGAGAAAGGAATTCTGGTACAGTTTGTTTTTTCCTCTGGGTCCCTCCCAGGTGAAAATGAAGCACCTATAGTGGCATAGGGGATATTTGACTTTATTATGATAGTGCTGCAACCACTAAAGGAAAGATTCATGGAAACACACCAGTGTGTGTCTTGATATAATAGAAGTAAAAGACTCCACTGTTACAATACATAATTTAACTATGCAAATACAGACCTAGGTGTGGAGTGATTTATCCATTTGCAATAGCTTGAAATTCTTTGAGAGGATTTTAAAAGACTTTATTGTCTAAAAATGAATATTTATAATGCTATAATGTCCCTTAAAGGACAGTGGTTACTTAACAGCTAGCTGTAATGTTTGGAATCAATAAAGAATGAAATGAAAAAACATATTTAGAAAAACTTCCAAGTGGTTTTTGGAGAGATTCTGTGAAGACATGCATCAAATTATTTGAATTGATATAACTCCTTTTAGAATATGATACCTGCATGTATATTTCTCATATATATGTATGTATATATACATAAAACCTATGTATTGAGTTTTATTCAGATATCCTCAATGGCAACTAAGGTACTTTCCTATTTATTGTTCATTTTTCTTTAGTCCCTGGAAATGAAAATACTTCTTTTAAGATCATGTGAAAATGTTTTTATATTTTGAAACAGAAACATCAAAATTCATTAAGAACAAAGCTTTGGCATATTAATCTGTCTGCCAGTTCTCAGCTTCATGTGAATTCATCTGTTTGTAAGTCTTGAAAGTAGATATCAAAATAGAAATGCTCAGTAATGATTTTGGTAGTATTAACCAATTCGCCTTTTATTAAAGGCGCAATGCTTGATAATCTCGTGATATCTGTGATCTGAGTAAACTGATCAGTAAATTAGAAAAGCAGTTTTCCTTCCCACATTTTATCCTAAATCTATATGAAGAAACATCCATTACTTGCAAAGTTTCAAATGTTATTTGATTTATATACACTTGAAAGAAAGATTTCCGCTTGAAACAACAAGGACGAACTGTCCAAAGACATGGTAAATATATAGTTTCTTAATTGCAAAGCCAAAATAGATTACACACAGCCTTGCAAAAATCTAAGACATCTGCTTTGTTTGAGGCAAGAAGAAAGACATCTGGGGGCTTGAATGTTTCTTTGTGACCTGCTCCAGTGTGAGTAACCTTGTAGTTAACTAGGCATTTAGTCAGGTCCCAGAAAGATCATTGCCTGGACATTGCCTCAGAGGCTGATGGGGACCCAGGCCAAAGCAGAAATGTCATACCCAAAAGATCACTGAAGCCAGGCAGTCGGGGTGGAAGTGTCATAACTGGGGCAGTGTAATACCAGCCATCAACCATCTCTCCCTTTCTGGCAGTCACAAACCTACACACACGAAATAATCGATGGGGCAAAAAAAAAAAATTTTTTTTTAATCTAAAAAATAAAAATGTCAGTACCAAATCTTCTAGAATCATTTTGTTTTCTGACTAATTTGTAATTCTATTATTATTTTCAAATCTCCTTAAATGCTGGGGTCTTTTGTTATGCAGGAAACCTCTGGTGATTTCATATGGCATTGATGGAATAAATTCACATTAAAAAAATTTCAATTATGGGCTTCTGCAATTACATTTGACTTCTCTAACTGCAAAGAAGCCACAATAAAGTAGCTCTTCTGCTGTTTGGTTATATTCCTGGGTCATGTTAATGTGTGTTCAGTGTAGCACAAAGTGGTTTATTTGTTCAAAGCTGTCTCCTTGATGTTTGGGTTCGCTTGTTCATCGGCCAAAATGAGCACCCTTCCCCTGGTGTTCCTGTTCCCTGTGTGACTTTGTAACAGAGTCCAGATGCAATATGGGTTCTTGTGCTGCTGGACAAAAAAATCTAAACCCCCAAACTGCTTGAGAGTTGTTGATAAATCTTTCCACTGGAATTATACTTGTCTAAATGGCAGAGATGCAAGATTCACTTTTTATTCAGTATTTGAATGTGCGGACGGCACATTTAATTGCTCCCCATAGGCAGGAATTTGGCAGTGAGAAAGCAGTGCGTTTTAATCGGTCTGTCTAGCTATATTTTAAAACACCCCTTACCGCAGTGCCTGCGTATTTGTGTTGGCATTAACAGAACAAAAATGTGTATTGGACTTGAAAGGTGTTTTGATGGTAGGTAAACACATTTAATTTTCACCTGATTCTGTTTTCTGTACTTACTATGCCAAAAAGGCAGCCGAGAGGATGGTGCTTGGATTAGGAGGAACTAAGAACTGACGGTTTTATTTCTCAAATACTGCCTCTAGAATATGGATTCATTTAATTAAGCTACAAAATGCCCTATGGTGGAGTTTAGAAAACAGACCCAAGAGTAGAAAAGAGAGGTTTTTGTACTTAGCTAGCAAAGCAGCTGCAAATGAGCTAATGAACCAGGTGCTTTACTTTAAAAATATTTGATTTCCTTGATTAAAAGAGTGATTCTCTTTGTATGTTCATCATCGCTCTTTATGAAAAGTATGAATATAACATGTGGCTGATTCTCCAGTGTATAGAAACATAGTATCAGTAGCTGGACTACAGGTTTTCATAAGCACCACAATATTGAAATTCAGTGTTGTTTTATGAACAAGATCAAGAACAGTTAAATTGGAAAACTTTTTGTATTCCTTTGGGGAAATACTTTTTTCTGATCTCTCTCTTATATCATAGAAAAACCTCTTTCACTGTACAAGTGCCCTGATATTCAAATATCTTACTTTTGACATCTCTCAGGTCATAAATTGTTTCTACTTTTTTCAAAATAGCATCTCACTTGTATCCTGCACTTTACTTTGAAAGCTCCTTCTCATGCTTGTCTTGTTTTGAAATAACATGGATTCTAGAGGCAGGCAAACTGAGTTGTGATAGAGGGCTTTCTCCTTACTCATACTAGCTCCTAGACACACTTAACTCTTCTGTAGCCAGCCTTTTTCCAGTGACCTTATCTGGCCACTCGCCTTGCAGATTAAAACAGTCAGATCATTTGGCTCATATTCAAGGCAACTGTTGTCTCCTTCCCTGAGATGACATAGCATTTGTTAGTTTGCATCAATTAAAAAAAAAAAAAGTCAGTAGTATGTAATAGCAGAAAATGAAGTTTTCTGCTTTGTCAGGAAATTAACAATGTACCAAAATAAAAATAAGCTAACAGCCTGCTGTGTAAGGAGATGCTGGAAGCAAGCAAAATTGAGGCTGCTGCCTTGACAGTTGAGAGAGCAGATTATTGAGGAAGGGTGGGGGGGGGAGGATTTTTCTGTAAATTTAAAGAGTTTCTCCCAATTATGTCTCTGAAAAGAATACTTTTCTAATGTTTAAGAGCAGTATCCTCTATTACCACACTTATTATAGCAAAATGTAGGAATGCATGAGTGGTGGGTGTTTTGTTGTGACATCTGAACTATTTGTAAATATTGTTCACAGCTTTCTTAGCATATTTTAGCAAGGCAACATTTCAGGAAAGTATAATTTATTGCACATGATATAGATGGTGAGCTTCCCAATCCATTTGTTGTAGATGTGTTTGCACAAAAGAAAACTGACACCAGGCATATTAGATTAAAGTAGCAGATTTCTGTCTTTGGGTCTGGAGTCCCTGTAGCGGTTGCTCTGCCTTTCTAAAAACATCAGCGAGGCCAAGAGATCCGTCCTAAACAATGTAGTGCCAGTACGGTTGGGGAGAGAACATTTTTCTCTATTATTGTACCATGTCTGCTTGTTTCTATTTATGTGTGTGTGTGTGTGTGTGTGTGCGCACCTATGTTTGTATGCATGCATGTGTACATATGTGTATGTGTGTGTATGCATGCATGCATGTGTGTGTGTGGTGTGTGTGTGTGTACACGTGCGTGTGTGTATGTACATATTTTTGCCCAGGCAGGCTTCTATGATTGTGGCATGCAACCTCAACTCCACTTTGCATGGTATTTTCTTTTTTCATTTCTCACATGAAAAAAATATATATATATACAGACTTTGCCTATGATGCTTTATTTGACTTTGTCTTATTCTTTTAAATTTTCCTCAAAGAGAGAGAAAGGTCTCAGGAAGTGCTAAGGTGCTCTCTTTTTCTCTCTCTTCCTGGCCCACTTTAAGTGACAAGGAAAACAAGTTCTAGTTTAGCTAGTTTGTCTTTTAAGCTGTCGTATTTTTTGGAAGAAAAAAGAGTTGGGACTATTTTGAAAAGCGGCTTTGTTTTCAGAATACAAGTGAATTATTTGGAAAGTAAAGCCTGTTTGTTTTCAATAAAGGAAGGCTTGGCAAACTTGATCCCGCTCCCCTCCTTTTCTTTTCCTCCTCCTCCTTGTACAATGGGGAATTATTAGCTCTACTTCACTTGAAAAGCCGCAATTATTGAGTGTCTACTATGTTTCAGCCCTGTAATATAAACTTTACTGTAGTTCTGTGAGGTAAGTGGGATTAGCCCCATTTTACAGAGGTGAACACTGAGACTGAAGGAGTGAGAAAAACTTGTCAAAGAGCCCACAGCTGGTCAGAGGCATGGCAGGGTGTGAATTTGAGGTTGTCGGACTTCAGAGCTGATGCCCTTTTCCTCTATCACATGCCTTTGAAGTAAAGGTAAATGTAGCATTTATTTTTATGATGAAGCAGTTACCAGCCATGCCTGTGAATCAGAATCAGCTCTGTGGAATGTTTAAAAAAAATTCAAATGCTTGGTTTTCACTCCTGAAAATCTCATTCAGTAGATTTAGAGTGAGAAACTGGCATCCATGTTTTTTTCAAATTCCACAAGTTTCTGATGCCCAGCATTAAGAGCCACAGGCATAGAGTGTTCCCCCTCTCTCCCAGATAGTAATAAGACTGTTCTGATAACACAGAGGACATTTGTGTTAAGTTGGCCCCAGATGCAGTGTTTGTTGGTTCTTTTTTTTTTTTTTTTTAAGATTTTATTCATTTGACACAGAGAGAGATAGATCACAAGTAGGCGGAGAGGCAGGCAGAGAGAGAACGAGAGGAGGAAGCAGGCTCCCCACTGAGCAGAGAGCCCGATACGGGGCTTGATCCCAGGACCCTGGGATCATGACCTGAGCTGAAGGCAGAGGCTTTAACCCACTGAGCCACCCAGGTGCCCCTGTTTGTTGGTTCTTAATGGAGCTGATACACTGTTCCATCCAAGTTTCCATTATTTTTTATTTGTTTTTTTTTTTGGAATAGATAATCCAGAATGGCCACTGATAAATTCTGGTAGAATGGCAGGTGGTATTGTTTTTGGAGGCATTTTAATCTGTTAAGGATAACAACCAGCACAAGCAAAATGGTGACCTGTGGGTTGAGGGCACATACCAAGTCACTCATTATAGAAGTAACTTTGCAGTTTCCTTAGCTGTGGATATTTGTTTAACTTTTATCATTCTCAGAGATTTTGAGAGTCCATACCTGATTCTCAATGGCATCAATATCAGTCTTAGGAGCCCTGGGTGAGAAAGCCTTGTTTGCCTACTAGTAAATTCAGATTTGCTATTCAGTTCGTTAATTTCATGTAATATATGTTTTTAAAATATTTAAGTAATTTCTACATCCAGCATAGGGCTTGAATTCATGACCCCGAGATCAGGGGTCACATGCTCTTCAGACTGAGCCATCCAGCCACCCCAATTTCATATAATGTTAAAATGGAGACCAACGAGAGCCCCTCTTCAAACTGCCTAGAAGTCTTGTGCATAGCTTACAGTATGCATTACTAAATCATACACAGTTAGAATAGCACCATTCATGCCCTCTTTACACCTGCTTCTGGCATTGAACCATCATAAATGCTATAGTGTACCTCTGTAATGAAAATAAAGCTAAAATACTTCTTTTCTACAGTCTTTCAGCTAATGATTTGTGCCAATAAATTGACTACCATGTAGAAACCAGCAGGATATGAAAATGTTCAGCTTATGGCTTACTAAAACTGGAAAAATGACACATACTGCTGATTTCATTTACCTGAGAGCACCTCCCAAGTCTCACAAACCATTTGCAGGCATTTTGCCATCAATGAATATAACTGATCTCACGAGGATTACCCAAATAACAATGCAGAAAAACATCTTTAGGGAAATCTGATCTCAGCCCCAAAGTCTATTTACCAAGCATTATTGAAATTAAATTAAAATGGAAGTATTTTTAAAAAGTCAATAGCCCAAAGGTCCTGTTCCTAGTTTGATATGTGTACTTGCCATCTTATAAAACAAAATTTGCTCTTTTATAAAATATTCCTGGCATTTTCAGATGACATGCTGTGCACATCCTCTACACATATCTTAGTTAAAAACACTATTCAGTGAGTTTTTACAATGAAAATGTTCCATCCCTCTCTTTACCTCCTTTCGCTGGTGCCTCACCCCCTACCTGCCCAGAAACAAAGGCGTAAGTGCTGAAGCAGTGAGACACATCTATCTCTGTAACAGAGAAGCAAGTGATTCTGCATGACTGTCCCTAAATGGTACCAGCATGCTCTCTGCCTGGCTGAACCTAGCAAAGACCCAGTGATTCATGGATGACTTGCAAACATTCTCTCTTGCTTTCTAAGTGAAAACGTATGTTGAAAAAGACCCTTAGTTTATATATAAAGTATAATCAGCAAAGGTGTGCTGTCTTAATTTTCAGTCTAACCCTCAAGACATCCTCTATGGCATCAGTATTAAAGCAGGAACCAGGACTACATTTTCCTACTCGATAATAAGCTATGGAAGTTGCATGGGGTCGAGTCTCTAGGAAATCCCCTCTTTCTTTGAAAAAATGTCATTGGTGAGATAGGAGATTGGCACCACAATGAGCAAAATATAGTGCAGGCTGATACGCATTGTCAGGTAGAATTTGGTTTGAGACACTGACTTTTGTCTGCGTGGTGTCTCCGTTCCAAAGAAGATGGAAGATGCAAAATTGCAAGTTTCCCGTCTCTGGTTAATGTGGTCTATACAACTGAATAATGTATAAGGAGATGCTCCTTTGATAATGTCACAATTACTCATTGTACAGCCATAAACTCAAATATTCACATTAACAGCTAGGTATTATTTTTCTTCTCTGAAATTAAGTGAGCGGCATCAGTGGTCATAAATGAGAGCATTCATCAAAGGCGGAGCCATGGCAGAGGATTAAGAGAATGCTGATGAAGTGTCCAGATTCCCATAACTTGGAATGGAGCTGCATTCAGCATTCCTTTATTATCCATCTGCCACATAACAAAAAGTCTCCTATATTTAATGCAGGTTTGCCCTAGGCCACGTAATAGGATTAGGAATAATTTCTACAAATTTACAAAAACAAATCACATGGGAAGGCTTAGAATTTGCTAATAATTTCTCCATAGCTGGGAGATCAAAGGGTTATAAGAGTCCCTAGCCAGGCGGTAGTTTGACCCTGGCCAGGCTTTTTTAATGAAAGGGTTAATCTTCTCCGAGGTGACCATAGAGGAGCAGATAGTGTGACCAAAGGCAGATTCAGGCCCCCAAAAAACAAGGAAGAAAATGGTCTGCAAAGTACAACAGCAAGAAAACATGTACAGAATCACACTACATTTTCTGGTTAGAAAAAAATGAAACTGCAGAATCTCATTGAAAGAGGCGAGACAAAGGAAGAGGGCCAGCTGAGAAACAAACACAGAAGAGATCAAAACCCTTCACCATTGCCTTGAAGAAAAAAAAGAAATTAGGCTGCTTGCTTCTCCTTTTAAAGGTGACTCCTTTGTGGTCAGGTGAGGGCCGCCATCTCTTGCCCTCGCCCACTGTTCCTGTTGTTGTGGTAGGAGGAGCAGCCCACCTGGCAGGGTCTACCAGCACGGGAAGCCAAGGGCCTCATAAGGTGGTGCCATTTCAGATAAACCACTTGAGAGTAGGCGCAATGGGACAGAAAAATCATGATTCTTAAAAGGACTTGCCCCATTCTTAAAGGGAAATGAAGGTGAACAAAGGCATGTTAAAAATAATGAGAGCAGCTAGGATTAATGGCATTGCTCCAGTATCTTCCAAGCTCTTTACTACTAATTTTGACGAGTGGCGAACTATAGCCAAAATCTCCTGTCCTGCCTTATCTTTATCAGTGGCTGGAACAATGTAGGCGGGCTTGCACATGTCAAGAGCCCCATCTGCTCTTTCTCTTAGCAATGGTTAGGGGATCCCATTGCCAGCAGCATGACTTGTTCTCAAGACATCCCAAACAGAGTGCTGTGTTTCTCCTTTATCTGTTGTGCCACTTATCAAATGGAGGGGTTAAATATAGAATCTGTCTGATGTAGAAGAGATGGTAAATAATTTCATAGTCTCTCTGAAGGGTGAGTTTGCTCTTTGATGGGGGTGAGAGGTTTCTGTTACTAAGCCTCTTAATCTGGGAGTTGATCCAGCAAGAGGAAGATCAAAGTTGCTTGCTCACCCCCTTCTATTACTTGTTGGTCTGTTAAGACTGAGGTAAAGTGCTTCTCAGAAAGCTCACTAAAAGAGATTGGCTTGAGAGAAAAGGAAGGAGGTTGATTGAGAACATGGTAGCAGTAGTCAAAATGATGATTTCAGAATGAGGGAAATTTGGTTTTCGTTACTCCTTTCTTTTCCTCCTAGCTCCTGATAAGAAGCAGGCTTATGATAGATCCAGCTCCTGTCTGGAAAGAGGTCAGAATGCATCAACTTCTTCCTCCAGGGTGCTGTGATCCTCTCCCTCCTTTCCTTAGAATTGAGAAAAACTGATGATGGATTATCTCTGGGCTTTACTGATGTTGGTGGAGAATAAATATCAAGATGGACTTCCAAAAATTTAATATCCTGCATTGTAGTTTCTTACAATGCCAAATTTCTTTGTATTGGCAATATGGAAGAATGGTTGGTTCTTTTGGCAGAACCAGCAGATCTGGGACCTTAAAAAATAGACTATCTTGGCACTCACACATGTATCGACTTATAAGAAGTAGGGAGTCCCAAGGTCATAGCTAGTCAGCACTTAAGTAACAAGCTGAGAAGTCAAACTTAGGTTCATTCTTGGTTTGTCTTTTACTTGGTGAATACTTTGTGTGTAAGGGGTGCCATTCTAAATGCTGTACATCTATCAGCTCTTTTAAGCCACCCGTAATCCTATGATGAAAGAATATGTATTACTTATATCTTATCAAATAGGAAACCGATTCTCAGAGAAGTTAGCAAATTTAGTTAAGAGATGAGAGGGATCTTGGAGGTAACTGAGTTTTGTCTTTATTTCATTTTTCAGATGATTAAATCACCTGAAGTAGTAATGGACTTAAATTAGGTCACGTAGTTAATTGGAGGGCTTGGGCAAGAGAACCTAAGCTCCTGATTACCTGCCTGTGCAGAATCCTTTCCATGTGAACATACTGTTTCCCTGATGCACCCCCCAGTAGAAAGCGCTACCCTTCTCCCTTAACGTGGATTTCCATCACTTCTTTTAAGCACAAATTCAGTCAGTCAGCAATTGTTAGAAACCCACTGATGAGGCAAGTGCTGTGTTAAATTTTGGGGATGTGAAGATGAATAGAACATAGTCTCTCCCTACCCTTGAAACATTCTCTCCAGGGGGAGATGGGAAGAGAGAACAATGGCAAGAACAATGCTATCTGTGGAGGTATATATCTAGTGTGCTGTGACAGCTTCAGGGAAGAAGACAGAACTCTTGATGGTATAAAGTCAGGGATCACTTCATGGAGGAACTTACATTTGAAATTTTATGTCTCTAAGAAGAAATGGAATTTTACCAGGTAAACAAGGAGAAGATATTTGAAGAACAGAATGAGTGAGATCATGGAAGTATTAGAATGAATGACCCACAAAAGAACTGAATTCAGGTCAGGATAGATATATTGGACTATGCTTTCAGTTGAATGCTATGAAAGTGTAAAGTAGAGGTCAGATAGGAAATGATGAGTGTCTAAACTGTGAGTGAGAATGACAGGGAGAGAACAGATCTGAGAGATAAAAAGTGATATTGGCAGGACCTTGTAACATGGGAGGTTAAAAGGAAGGACTTCCCAGTTTCTTTCTCCAGTGACTAGGCACATGGTGGTGCTTTTCACTAAAGTAAGACAAATGTAACAGAGTAGGTAGAGAAGATAATTACCTGTAAAGTAGAATTTAAGCGTCTGTTGGACACCAAAGGCACACTTGTACACCTGACTGTTGGAAATACAGGTCTGGAACTCAAGGGAGACAACTGAGTGGGCGATAAATATGTGGCATCTTCAGCATATAGGTGGGAAATGAACCCATGAAATAGATGAATTCTTTTCAAGGAGAGTATATGGAGTGATAAGAGAGCAGAGTCTCAGTGCTTCAGAAGCAGACAGGATATGAGAAGCCTGCAAACAAAACAGAGAGGGAGCATTTGGCAGAGGAGCAAGAAAATAACCAGACAAAAAGTTTATGGCATAGAAGGGAAAGTGTCAGGGGTTGGTCAATACAGAAGGAATGGTCGGCAGTGTTGCCCAGAGGTCAAGGAAATTAAGGATTGGAAAGTAGCCATTGGGTATACAAATATTAACAATGGGGTTAGGAATAGAACAATTTTAGAAGGCTGATGGCAGGAGCTGTGCGAGTGAATGAATGGGAAGAAAGATGGAGAGTGGAGTTTGAAAATGAAAGGAAGGTGGGAGAGAAGGCATTTTCAAGATTTAGATAAAAGACCAAGGGCATAATAAGCCTATATATGCTCATGAGAGGAGCCAGGCAAGAGGATAGGGTTGGAGACATGGAACAAGTTCCCAGGGAAGGAGTTGGGACTGGATGGAATCAAGAGCTCAAATAGTCAGGTGGCCTCAGTCATGACAGCCTTGACAGGCATGTGAATGGAGGTGACATCTTTCCCCCAGACTATCTCTTTGAAGCCAGTGGTTTACCTGGGGGTTTGCGGAGCATCCTGGCAGTGGTCTGGAGATTTGAATGACAGAGGCTAGGGATGAGATGGGAATGGACTGTTTAGAAGTCATATTAAAGGGAAATTATGTTCAGATGGTGGAAGGTAGGAATGGGAAGAGGGACTGAATAAAAGTCATGTTTTAGGGATAAGGTGAGAGAAAAGAAAGAGATTACTCTCCATAATGGCAGAGGGAGTGTGACACTAACCTAACTTAGCAGCAGGGCCTCAGAGCTAAATGCAGTCTTGGTGGCAGTGTTACAGCTTTCATGAAATTTTTGTAACCCATTCTCCTGTCAGCTGTATGTAAACTGATGGATGAAAGAGATGTGTGTGCTTGTTGAAAGAGCTCTTTCTCAAAGTACCAGAATATTTTGGGACCAGGCCATTTAGCCCCCTTTTGGAGCTATCAGTACACAGAGATAGGGAAATTGTCTTCATCCTCCCTTGTTTTTACCACACCAAAGGGACAATGGTGTTAAATCTCCTCTGTCCTTCGGTGGATATTGAAGAGTACAGGATTCCCTTTTGATGGGTGGCCTGCAGCAGCTGTAGATTGGATGGTAGCAGGGATGGGAAGGCTTGTCTCACAGGAAAACAAAACAAAACAAAAAAACAAAACAAAAAACTATCTCACAGAGATCTGGAACTGTCTGATAGATGAAGCTCCAGTTCACCATCATGCAGAAGGAAGGAGGGAGTCACCGTTCTTTTTTTACACAAGTATCACTGCTTGCTCAGTAGGATCCAGTGTGTAGTCAGTGGTGACGGTGGATGGTGGCAGTGTTGGTGGTGGCTGTAGTGACTTTTTTGGAGGAGCTGGTGATGGAGTGCCAGTTTTCAGTATTTCAGTCATAACTCCAGGTTTGGTTTCCAGAGCCAAGCCACGGGAACACTGAGAACAAGCATTGTGTTGTTGGAGTAGAGTATTTAAAATGGACACTGTCCTGGATTCCAAACAGAGCTCTCCCAAGTATTTGGGCAAGTTATTGAACTTCCCTAAACCCCAGTTTTCCACCTGACACTACCTCTTCAGGCAGTTCTGATAACTCACTTTAAATCTTTTGGATATCTGAAAACAGCCAGCAATAAAGTCCTTACCAACAAGTAGCTCACTGGAAGTTGTAGCACTTTGTTATTGGCTTTGAGGGTAGGACCTGAATGAATGGAGGCTGGTGATACTGAGATCTGAATCTTAATGTTAATGGCTACATTGATGTCATAGGTTGGGGGAACTTGGACCTTGTAATTAAATTGTTTCCCATCTTTCCACTTAAGCATAGTAAGCAAGTTTACTCCAAGTTAAGAAGAAAGGAGAGACAGTTGATTACATTAGGATGGTGCTGAGCTTTCAGAAACAAAGGGATTCCTGGATCTGTACTCTCCGTCTATAGCACAACTTGTTCAGGTACATAGCCTTCCCTCTCTTCCACTTTTTTCAATTTCATTAATTGTATTTTCAAGCCATTTTTCAATATTCTGAAGGAAGGTACAGATATATCTACTTACTATTGACTCTGCTACTTATTTTAATTCTATTGATGTAAACAACTTCACAGAGGTAGAAAAGATAGCAATCTTGGCTGATTCAGAGCTGTTACGGTGTTTCTTAAAGTGTGTTTTGTGGAGCTTCTCATTGGGTATTGATGCATCGTATGAAATAAGAACCCTTATTTCACAGACTGGGAAAGCCGGGCTAAAAAAGTTTCATTTCTATAGTGAAAGTTTCCCAGAGACTTATGCTTACATGCATTTGGATCTCCCAAACTTACTTGATCCTTGAAATATTTTGTTGCAGTACTATTGCAGAACTTGTGTTCAATGGATCAAGCTTTGGGAAGAGTGTTTCTAGCAAAACATAGGGCAGCCAGGACTCTAGGGATCTAAGATGTTATAGGGGAAAGAGTCTTCTAGAATCTTTTAGAGGAGTGAGGAAAGAAATTTGGAGTGGGGGAATTTGGTGGTAACTCTCAGGCAGAATTCTTTGTTACTCTTGCAATACTGTGTGGGTTTTTTAATTTTTTAAATATATATATATACACCAGAGATTGACTCTGTTTTTATTCAACGAATGGCAGTGATTTCTGGCAATAGCAGTTTCTATAACAAATATTCTGACAAGTGATCAGGCCAGGGATATCACGTATTTTATAATGGTAACCAAAACACATCATAAAGCATTGTCACGGATATATATATAAACACATATACGCATATATGTGTGTGTATATATATATATATATTTTTTTAAATTAAATTTAATTTTTTTCAGTGTTCCAAAATTCATTATTTATGCACCACACCCAGTGCTCCATGCGATATGTGCCCTCCATAATATCCACCACCAGTCTCACCCAATCTCCCACCCCCCTCCCCTCTAAAACCCTCAGTTTGTTTCTCAGAGTCCATAGTCTCTCATGGTTTGTCTCCTCCTCCTCCGATTTCCCCCAACTCACTTCTCCTCTCCTTCACCCAGTGTCCTCCAATGCTCCATAAGTAAGTGAAACCATATGATAATGGACTCTCTCTGCTTGACTTATTTCACTAAGCATAATCTCTTCAAGTCCCGTCCTTGTTGATACAAAAGTTGGGTATTCATCCTTTCTGATGGAGGCATAGTACTCCATAGTATATATGGACCATATCTTCTTTATCTATTCGTCCATTGAAGGGCATCTTGATTCTTTCCACAGTTTGGCAACTGTGGCCATTGCTGCTGTGAACATTGGGGTACAGGTGGCCCTTCTTTCTACTACATCTGTATCTTTGGGGTAAATTCCCAGTAGTGCAATTGCAGGATCATAGGGTAGCTCTATTTTTAATTTCTTGAGGAATCTCCACACTGTTTTCCAAAGTGGCTGCACCAACTTGCATTCCCACCAACAGTATAAGAGGGTTCCCCTTTCTCCACATCCTCTCCAACACATGTTATTTACTGTCTTGTTGATTTTGGCCATTCTAACTCATGTAAGGTGGTATCTCAATGTGGTTTTGATTTGAATCTCCCTGATGGCTAGTGATGATGAACATTTTTTCATGTGTCTGTTAGCCATTTGTATGTCTTCTTTGGAGAAGCGTCTGTTCATGTCTTCTGCCCATTTTTTGACATGATTATCTGCTTTGTGTGTGTGTTGAGTCTTTCATCTCTTCTTAATGATTATCTCTTAACTACGGCATAGTGGGAATTCTCTTTTTCAGGATACATAATCACTCACTATTTTAATTACACTAGATAACCCATGTGAAAACTTACTTACTGGGTTAATGATTTTCTTTTTTTAGGTCTTTTAAAAGTTTATTTTTTATTTTTATTTATTTATTTATTGTTTTAAAAGATTTTATTTATTTATTTATTTGACAGGCAGAGATCACAAGTAGGCAGAGGGGCAGGCAGAGAGAGAGGGAAGCAGGCTTCCCGCTGAGCAGAGAGCCTGATGCGGGACTTGATCCCAGGACCCCGAGATCATGACCTGAGCCGAAGGCAGTGGCTTAACCCACTGAGCCACCCAGATGCCCAAAAATTTATTTTTTAAAAGTTAACATTTGCATAAAAGGAAACTGAAAAACACAAGAAGGAAAGAAAAAAGTCATCCATAATCACAAGCAGTTTATAGTTTGACTGCTAGGTCACATGTGTGTATTTATATAAGGAAGCATTTTCAAGTAATTAAGATTGTGCAGTTCTGTATCATGATTTTTTAGGCACCATGAATATTTACCATTTCAAAATCCCCAAGCTATGAGTATTTTGATAACCAATAATACACTATACCAACTTCATCTGAAAGGAAAAAAAAAAGTAATCCTGTTTTCTTGGTGACAAAAGTTTTATAAGACAAAAATGGTTAATGATTCTTAACCAGGGATTGGTAGGCATAAAAAGTTCTGTAGAGCTATTTAAAAGTAAATGAGATGGGGCCCACTCCCACAGGTCTGATGGGATTTTTGAGGGACTCTCAGGTTTGTGTTTTTCACAGTGCTCCATGGGTAATTCTGATACATACTTTGAGTTGAGAACCCTTGAGATGAATAAAGCTAAAATAACAGAAATGGATTATTTTTCATTTATGAAACAGCATGATATGCTAGACTTCACACAGTTCTCATTGATGATAGTGCCTGTAAGACTGTACATTTTAAAGTAAAAATATTTAGCCAACACCCTTATTTGTGTCTGGGTCTCTTATCATCTCTTCCTTTGGAGGTAGATTTGGTTATCAGTAGTCAAGGAAGAAAGGCAGGAGACTAGCTTGACTTCCTGTAGACTGTTAGGTACTAGACTCTTTTTTTGAGGAAACTTCCATAAGACTGTGATTTGTAGGCACTTTTGATGAAGGGAAATGTATTTTAGGGTAAGGAAATAAGGAGCAGCAGTCTCTAGGGGTTGCTGTATCAAGAGACGTGGTAATGAGAAGGGAATAATGAAGCTGAGCTTTCATTTCTTGGCTTGTTGTTCACGCCAGCTCACTCTATTCACATCATTGGTACAACTACCAGTGATGATACTTTGGGTTTGCAAATAACAGAGAAACATTGCTTAAAAAATGACCATGAACAATTTTGCAGAAAATGGGATGTTTGTCAAATTAGAAGATCAAATACTATTATCCTTCAGTGTGGGTAGGAGGACATCCTGGTGAACAAAGTATTACGGTATCTGTAAATCACCTAACTAAGCTTTCTAGAATGCAATGGCCAAAGGACAGCTTATTGCACAGAATGGAATATTGAATTATCCTCATATTAACAGTTTTGTTTTTCTGACCTGCTAGCAAGCTAAGAAGTGGCTTTTGAGAGAAAAGGTTGGAATTTCACTAACTGCTTGCAGAATGGATGAGAAGGTGATGTGCCTATGACATCTGTCACCCTACTGATCTCCTGGGTTGATTCAGAACTGTCCTAGAATGGATTCTGAGGATAAATTGGACATTGTGTGGATTAGGGCATGAGGTTTCTTTGAGTAGCTTGGCTTAATGTCTAATTGCCTCAGTCACACACCTTTGAGAACCTTGGCAACTCTCATGTTATTTCTTTTAAGAATCAACTACCTTAATCCCTACTTGTTAATCCTTCAGGGAAATTGTGCATGATATTAGTACATATTGTGTCTGATTTTGTTTTATATATATTCAAACCGTAGGAGGATGCATGACCCTACCTAATACCTGTTATTTAAAATGGATTATTTGCTTAAACTTTTCTAATTAGAACCTGACTAGAATCTCACATTCCCATCCCATTCCCACAAAATACTCAACCAAAATATTACAGTATAATTGAAATTAGATTAAAAAATTAAATGACATTTTGTGAGCTGTTTAAAAGGGTCAGCAATGTGTTTGAGTGCTACGAGATTAACCTTTGCTCATTTGGGAAAATGCAGACTTCAGTAGGGATTCTGTGGCTGGGGTTGCACTTGCTAAAAGTTTAAAACAGTAATTTTTTCCTAAGAAAGGTCATCTTGAGCTAAAATGTCAAATAAATTATTTAGATTACTGAATTAGAAAAGTGAGGATCTGACAGGCTGAATTTTTTATGCACATTAGCCACAGCCAGGGTCTCTCTATGCTCTTTTTATTAGGTAAAGTGCACCCCCTTGCCTCTTATTAAAAATCTCTCCATTTAGTCCAATACACTTCCTTTGATAGATGACTGCTGCTTTTGAGCATCCAGATACACGAAGCTGCTGAATTCATACGGCCTGTATTCATCTTGTGTGCCTCTAGGCTGGATTCTAGCAAAGACGCAAACGGGAGTGGGGAAGGGCGGTGGCACAGGGTAAAGAACATATATCTAAGCACATAGTCCAACAATAAATGTTGTATATATGCATTCAAAGATATAAGCATGTATATAAATGTATGCATATTATTATATTAAATATATATACTTAAGCAAGAGAAGCTTTGACTTTAGTAAAACAGAAACCTTTTCCAAGGATATATAGTACGTAGTGTGTTTCCAATAGGGGACACACAATATTATCAGATTGTTCCCACTTAAGAAATACTATAAAAAATTTAAATGGCTTTGTGACCGTGCCACCTGATTCTAGGAGCAAGGGTACTCTTTGAAGGAACCTCTAGGTGCCACTGCCACCTTTGGTATACGGCATTTTCTGGTTAGTGCTTATTTTATAGAATACTCCGAGCCTTTCAAAAAACTTTCTTATTGCTGGTAGATTATGCCAGCACTGGTTTTATTTTATACATGAGAAAATTGAGTTATAGAGCTGTCAAAGTTAGTGATAGGGCTTGGTTACTATCACAGACTTGCAGACTTGAGTCCTAACATTGTCTCCTGCATCCTTCTTCCTCAGGATGTTTCTGTCAAATTTGCAGTTTCTTAAGCAAATAAGTTCTTTAGAATGTTTAGTTGATTATTTTGGTGCCCATAGGTGGAAACGGCATTTTTAAGTGTCTTTATATCTTTTATACATAAAATACAGAGTATTCTGCATTTCTGTGAGACTTTTTAGCTTCTACCTCTTATGTTTCTGGTAAATATGCATATATCCAGTTCCTCTTTAGAAGACTTTACTCTCTAGAATAATTATTTTTCCAAGGGGCTTTTCACATCTATAACGGGACATTCTCCTTATACAGCTAAGGACCCTAAGGTTTAGGGAGAACCTTAATTTGTATAATACTGGGGTAGAGTTGAGACTAGAACTCAGAATTTATAGATTCTTGGTTCTGAATTTGTGGTTAAATTCCATCCATTCTTTTTCTTACTCTCCCTTCTATAAGTTCATTTCCCCCCCCATTTATTCTTTTTTTCCTCTTCTTCCTTCTGTTTTGGTTTTTTACCAACAACTCTCTTATTTGGATAAGAGATAAGTTGGTACGCTGTAATTCTATATCTCCTTGCAGTTGAACAGAGCGTATTGACTAGTCCTGGCTAATGGATCATGCGTAGAAATGATGTGTGTCACTTTTGGGTTGAAGAACTGGGAAGCTATCATGCACCCCTCTAGCTACTTCTACTGTCTTGGCAATTGTAAAGGAGGACTTGAGTTGTGATGGTAAGATTAAAACTTTGAGGTCAACCATGTGTAGATGCTCTGGAGAGTTACTATTCTCTGTAATGGATTTTCCATAAAGTAGACATTCAGTTTTCTTGGATTAAGTCTTTGGGGTTTCAGGGTTATTTATTACCACAGCATAACCTAGCTTATACTGACTAAAGCATATTAAGCATGACTCTTTGTTGAGAATTTTATTTTCAATAAAAATTCATAAATTTTTTGTCCTTTTGTTCTTCTCTAGACTGTTTATCCTAATTATTTTACTTTTGTATAGGATCTCTGAATATCTAAGTTCATATAGGGTGAGCATTCTTTTCCTCTGTCCTCAATGATTTTTCTCTTTATATTCTTAGATAACATCTATGCTTGATCTCTCTCCATGTGTAATAAGAAATCATGAAGTGCTGACACAAAAATGTTATGTCCCAATATTTCTTACATATATTTGAAGAGACGAGTCCCTGGCAGTTTTGGAATTTACAAATGTCCAGTTCTAGAGAAAGAGTTCAAAAAGAAGAAAATGAAAGGGTTTCAAAGTGTCTACTTCTTTTCTATCACTTTAAAAATAAAAGACATATTGCTTTACCATGGCCCATTAGATCACTGAAATTTGGAATGCATGACTGTTGTTTTCAATTGATCTTTAATTTGAAAGCATCTGAGAAGTGGTCTAGGCACTGCTGGGCCCTAAATATAATTTTCCAAATATCATCTTAATTTTTGGCATTGAAGTTACACTAACTTTAAGAGCTCGAAAAATTGCCCAATTCAATACAAGGGATAGCTCAAACATTTTCAAGCTTAAATTCTTTGTAGGGGGTAATATTCTGTCAGGGATAATGCATTTCCAGACAACTTTCTTAAGTTAAGAAAAGGCCTCTGGGACTTAGAAGGCTTTTATTTGTGGCTCAAGCTTTTGTAGGTCCTATTGCATGTATGTACCTGGGTACAATTCTGATTTATCCAGCATTCACTTGAGATTGAGGTAAGGGTATGTTATGCCATTTATTCACAGTTCCATGCCCAAACAACATTTCCAGACTATCCCTAGAACAAGAACTTTCAGTGACTCCTGAATTAAGTCCAAATTCCTTTGCTTCCATGTTTCTCTGTAATTTAGTCCCTTTCTGTACAAACTGCTTTCATTAGATACACCCTGGTTCAGTTGAACAGCTCATTCTGAGCTTAGAGGCTTTGTTCATCTTTTTCCTAACTTGGTGTTCTCTTCCTCTCTTCTTTTCTCCTATCTTGACTTAGCCATTCTTTAAGACCAGTTCTTCCACTAAGCATTCTTTTATTACTAAAGGCAAAAGGCTTCTAGTGGCTTCCCTTGGGACTGAATTATGCTTCATTTACCTTACCTAATAAATCATAAATCTCATGCAGGAGGTCTAAGAGAGAAATACATGATTTCAATAAAATGGCATATTCTAAGTAGAATAATAAACGATTGGATTAAGCTAACCCTGACTTAAAGAGACATTCATAAGAAAGAGGAGAGCTGCATCTGAGATGGTTTTGCAATACATAGTTTACACATTTCATCTGGTTATCAGTCTGGCATGGTGTGCAAGAAAAAGGTGGTTTGGGGCACCTGGGTGGCTTAGTCATTAAGCATCTGCTTTCGGCTTGGGTCATGATCCTGGGGTTCTGGGAGTGAGCCCCACATAGGGCTCTTTTCTCTATGGGAGGCCTGCTTCTCCCTCTCCCACTCCCCCTGCTTGTGTTCCCTCTCTCACTATCTCTTTCTCTGTCAAATAAATAAAATCTTTATTTAAAAAAAAAAAAGAGTGGGATGCCTGGGTGGCTCTCTTGGTTGGGCTGCTGCCTTTGGCTCATGTCATGATCCCGGGGTCCTGGGATCAAGTCCCACATTGGGCTCCTTGCTCAGCGAGGAGCCTGCTTCTCTCTCTGCCTCTGCCTGCCACTCTACTCTGTCTGCTTGTGCTCTCTCTCTCTCTGTCTGACAAATAAATACATAAAACCTTAAAAAAAAAAAAGAGGTGGTTCTTTTAACTCAAGTGCTCTAGAAAGGTTCATCTAAAATTGGGATATAAACAGGGGTTCATAGTTAAAACAGATCATAGGACCAGCGCATTTCGCACAGGAGTAGGATAACCCAGAGAATCTGAATCCCACCCCCTGCAGCTATCAGAAGATCCTCACCATCGCCACTTGACCACCAGGGCTTATCTTTCACTCACTTGTAAAGAAACCCAATCCTACTTGGTGTCTAACTTTTTTTGGGAGGTGGGGGACAGATGCCTCTGCAAAGGGTCTGAGGGACCTAGTGGCACTTTTGTTTCTTTGTTTTCTAGGACTCTGTTATATAAGTGGGCTAAAATGGCCCCTGTTTATTGGCCTCTATATTGTTTATTTCTTTATAGCAGGCTAGGAGAGTGAGCTCAAAGCCTACCGATGCCAATCTGAAAATCTTACATAACTGTTTGCCTTAAATATCACCCAAATAAGCATATTTTAAGCTTTTGAGAGCATATACCCCACAAAATCACATCTAATATCTGCTACCTATAAATAAGACAAGCCCCATAGTTGTAGAATACCCCAAACTAGTACTGCTCTTTAGAGCTCTCTGGCCCAGAGACCGCAGAGTGACATGGCATAGGCATCTAAGCCCTATCTCTGATTTTCCTGTCCCCCAAGATTCCATCAGCCTCCTCATCTTCTGGGTGTTGGCCCTGTGCTGTCGTCTTTGAAATGTCCTCTACTCCTCTTAGAAGGAAGAGGACTTCTCTCGTGCAACTCTAAGCACTGCCTAAAGCTGATTGTCCAATACTGTCATTTTATAGTCTTGTCTTTTTCTTGGTCAGCCCTAAAATCCTTGAATTTATCACAGATACCTCTCTATTTTCCCCAGGAATAAGCAAAAGTGCTATTACCAGTATTTGCCAACATACTGGCCTTGAGCTCCACCAGTCAGAATGGATACCAAATACAAGTCACTGACAGAGCGGTATTTGTATAGCACTTCACTTTGGTAGAGTGCCACTGGATAACCAAATGGATTAGGTTTATTCACTTATTTATTCATTCATTCAGGAATGTATTGAGTGCTGACATTATGCTTAGCATTGTCCTGAAACCACTGACTATTGCCAACTATAGGTGTTAGAACACTATTGAGTATATCAGATGAGATCTGACTGTGTGGGCATAGCTGTGAAATTCTCCTGACGGGGATCCCATAGGGAGTGTGGTCTTCAGATGTGGGCCTTCTGGGAAAGGTGCTGGGATAGTGTTCTGGATCCCTAGAAAATACAAGAGCTGTTGGCCAAATTGTAGAGGGTGCAGCCCCCTAAACTTCGAGGAAGCCCATGGATACTTGGACCATGGATTGACCAAGAAGTCTTTAGGTGGTATATTCAGGCTTCTAGAATCACCTTGATAGCCAAAAATAAGCATGTTGCCCTGGTCTGGGAGCTCTTTGAGATAAAATAGTTGCTATTCTAACTATGAAAGCATAAGTGTACCTTAACTTGATTTCAGATGCTGGAGAACTTGGACTAGTTTAAAGATGCATGACACCTTCAGTTTAAACATTTCTGCCATTTCTGGGATCCGGCTGAATCCATGGTCTTCATGTAGGTGGTATTATGGAGTGAATTGTGTCTCCCCCCCAAATTCACATGTTTAAGCCCTAATCCCCATGTGACTTTATTTGAAAAATAGGCCCATAAAGAGGTAATTAAGGTTAAATGAAGTCATAAGGTTGGAGCCTTAGTATAATAGAACTGGTGTCCTAATAAGAAGAGGAAGTGACATCAGGAATGCATACACAGAAGAAAGGCCAGGTGAGGACACAGCAAGAAGGCAGCCATCTGCAAGCTATGGAGAGGGACCTCAAGAGAACCAAACCTGCCCCTGATCTTGGATTTCTAGCCTCCAGAACTGTGAGAAAATGTTTCTGTTATTTAAGCCGCCCAGTTAGTGGTGTTTTGTTATGGCAGTCCTAGCAGCCTAATACAGGTGAGTTGTCAGCAGAAGGTTAGATTTGCAACAAATGTGATAAATAGATATAAGAAACCTCTGAAACATGAAGCCATGGGAGATAAGTAATAGCTTAGGGACCCGTCTTCAAAAACATGGGTTGTACGCTAGGTTTTCTGGATATGAAGGACAGACATCATCTTATAGAAATCCAAGAATAGAGGCTCTAATGGATGTGATCTTGGCTTCAAAGAGGTTTTAAAGATCCCAGTGACAAGGATATTTGGTATTTACTCTAGTTTTCTACCACCAGTGTGAATGAGCCTGACTTGGGTGTCTTTCCCTCTCACTTTCAAAAAAGCACACCCCCTCCTTTTTTTTGCTAATCTAGATATATTTTTCTCTTCTCTACAAATTCTGTTAAACTTCAGCTAACAAGTGGCTCATGAAAGGGCCTGATTCTTTCTCAATTTCTTCTCCCATTACCTACCTATTTGTTCTATAAGTCAAGCTTTAGAGTTCTTGAGAGTTCTGGCTAACCTTTGAGCCATGGGAACCTGGACCAAAGAATTCCCTGCCTCAGATCCAGAAGTGGATAGACTAGAGCCACAGGACCCAATACCTGGTTATCTAACAGCTAGAAGTGGGTCGGAAATGGGAAAATAATCCAATTCTCAGCCTATGTACTATTGTGCTCAAAGAGGTCTCTTTTCACCCAGAGGAAGTCATCTCAACTGGATATCCAGTCCAACTTAATCCAGAGAACTAGAGCATCCAGCATAGTTACACCCTTCCCCAATGTTCTTTGTGCCCCAGGGATGAGAAGCTAATGAAATATAATCTGGTTCCCAACCACAGGGTTGAGTCATAACCAGAATGGATGATACAAGTGTAGAAGCTCAAACAAATGGGGCTGAGTGAGGTGATTTCCTGAGTTATCTATCCAAGGGAAGGCTCACCAGAGAGAGAATAGAATCAGAATCCAAAAATGAAGAAACATACTAGTAGCAGGTAATATAAACAAGGTGGAAGATCTGAACAGTTCAGGGCCTGGAGAAAGCAGCAATTGTTAATGAGACCACTGTCCAATAAGAGGGAGCTGAATATGGGGAAGTTAGATTATTTGCTGGTACATGTAACATCTCACCAACAGTATGCTGGGCTGGGGGTAGGTAATTAAAAGGATGTAGCTGAGAGACACAGTAGCCATTTCACTGTCTCTGAAATCCTGTAAGCTTACACTCAGCTACATAATTGAGCACTTATTTCATATGTTAGCTCTTTAAGCATTAGTTTTATACCTCACAGCATATGCTGCAATCCACTAGGAACATTAGCGGGTTATACAAGGAATGCTTCTTGATTGATTGACGGATAGAGTCCCTTATTTAGAGAGATTTTATGTAATCAAGCTACTGTCTATTCATTTTATGTTTGCAAATATTTTTCCAAGTGTGTATTCAACCTGTTTCCCATATACATATCCAAGTTCTGTATCTTATGCATATTTTCTTGCCTCCTTCTTCATCCAAATGAATCTATTCTCATCTGCTGCCCACAGTGGGACAATAGATAATACTTTGTTTTTTTTTTTTGTTTTTTTTAAAGATTTTTTAATTTATTTATTTGACAGACAGAGATTACAAGTAGGCAGAGAGGCAGGCAGAGAGGCAGGCTGAGCAGGGAGCCCGATGCGGGGCTTGATCCCAGGACCCTGGGATCATGACCTGAACCGAAGGCAGAGGCTTTAACCCACTGAGCCACCCAGGTGCCCCGATAGATAATATTTTGGGCACAGAATGGCATATTGGTACATCTGGATTTGGGAGATGGAGAGTGAAATCCAAAGGTGGCTGGTGGAGGGAAGTTATTTAATCTAGGGTTGTTGCCACTGCACAATGGGGCATTGGGAAACAATACAAAAGGGGGTGGGACAGGAAGATGATGGATTTCTTCATTATGCTGTATCTTTGAAAGACTGACTCAGACTACTCAGATGGTTCACTTTAGCCATTAGTGACATGCAGCCAGTACTCAAACCATTTATTAGTTGACAAAAAGGAGATTCCAGTGATTCAAGTCCTGAATAATAATGGGAGAACCTAAGGGGAGGTGGGGAAAGTTCATCCATAATTATGAAAGTGTGTGTTTTCCATCCTTACCTTCTTCAGCAGTGAGTGAACACCAACATTCTTAGTGTCAGGGCCTCCCTCATTCTGTTCTTTGTAAGGTCCTAAGATGCTCTCCTTATTTTGGGGTTAACAGTCATGTTGGGTAAAGCCTAATTTTGTAGATACAGGCTTTAGGGGAAACAACAACAACTTCCTGATTACAGTTAGTCTTTATAATTTCTGGCAACTTGTTTTTTCAAGGACTAATTACCAGACCTGAGCGGATTATTCACAGAATTTTGATGGCTAACTGAGGAGGTGAAGTGACTATTCCCATACTCCAGGAACTGGCTTTCAATAGTTTTAAGAGCAGAACAGAAGTTAATCGTTGGGGGAGATATTTTCTTGATTCTGCACGGTGCTTCTTTGTAGGACTCTCTTGTCTTAGCTGTGTACCTCTAAGTCATGAACTTGTCACTGACTGTTCTCGACATTGGTTAAAAAAAATCTGAAGGCCAATATTTCAGACGGGGATGTTGACTTCTCAAACAATTGAAGAGAGTTCCATGGAACTTGGCAAAGATTTTTTTTTTAATGAAGGAACTTGGGATTTTTTCTGGTGGACATGAGGACTCAGAGGAAGGAAAATATGGGAAAGAATTCTGTTCTGTGTTAGGGAGCAGGCTCCTAAAACACAGTGGCAATGGAGGGGCCAGTGAGAACGATGATCAGGAGAGTATGTCTGTGACACAAGTGTAAATGAGCTCAAGAGGGAATTAACGTAATTTGAGGAAAAAATTCTTAAGACAATGGACAATCCTGTAGTCTAGTGTTTTGTTACATAATCCTCTTTGCTTATCAGAAAGTAACTATTACTTTTCTCTGTGCATTTCTTATGTGTTTTTTCTAATCTTCCCAAGGCAGAGGGATGCCTAGACCTTATGGGGGAATGGTCATCAAATCAACACACTCAAAGGGAAATTTTTTAGTATTTTAAAATCACCATCATTATACCTTCTATCCATCAGGAAGAACCCACCATCTCATTTTTAATTCTTAACTTTACTTTCTTTGAAAACATAATGTAAAAATTAACAATTTTTAAAAAGCTTTTCTTGACTTACTCATTATTGTGAGTCTTTCAGTTCAGTTTCTGTGTCAATAATAATAGCCTCAGTCATTTCAGTACAACCATGTCTGAGGCAATTAGGCATCAGGCAATGTTCTAAGAGCTTTGCATACATTGACTGATTTAATCTTTAAGCAATTGTATGAAGTAAGTAATATGGTTTTCACATTTTATGGATGAGGAATCTGAGGTCAAGGTTCATAGCTAAGAAGTGCCAAAGATTTAAACCCAAGCAATTTAGCTCCAAGGTCTATTCTTTATGTCTTTATGTCTGGGTTCAACCTGTGATCCTTTCATTATGCTTGCATTTGTTTTCTACTGATTTAAGTATTTTCTCATATTCAAAAGTTTTCATAAATGGATTGGATATTGCCATTATAATCTTTTTGAGATCAGGAACCTGTCTAAATTTAGCTCATGTAAGTTTTCATAATCATTATAATTTCTAGCATAAAGTGGCAGGTCAGTGTGTATTTTGTCTAACTAGATTATACTTGGTATTTGATTTCACTCAAGAACTTGTACTAAAATTTTAGTATTGCCTTATTCTCTGTGATATTGAAATACCTTTAATCTTACATATAAAGTAAATAAGGAACATGTTACAAAATAAGAATATTTATTAATTCACATAATAATTATTTTCTGAGTACTTACAATGTTTTAGGCCCTGAGCAAAGCATTTATATTATTGAGCTCTCATGAACTCAGTATATAAAAGGAGGTCCTCCTAATTATTTGCCACGAAGGAAAAAGAATTGGGTGTGATCAGAGAGTAGAATGAGGGAATTTTTATGGCCTGAGAGAGTCAGGAAAAGCTTCCTGGAAGAGGTGATGCTTGAGTTGAGATCTGAAGGATGAACAGAAGTTAGAATGTTCTGTGGAGTTCATGGTAAGCCTGACTACCTCTCTGTGCTTATGTTACACCTATCAAATGAGTCATACTCCTTTTTCTCAGATTCTTTTATGTGTTCTTCTCTCTGTCTGCAATAAATTTTCCTACTTTTTCATTTATATTTCTATTATTTCTACTGATGTACTTTGGGCATTGCTGTTCTCGAGGCATTGCGTTACTCTGGGTTCTCCAGAGAAACCGAACCAATCGGTCATAACTATCCCTACCTCTATCTCTACCTCTATCTATCACTACTTCTATCTCTGTCTCTGTTGGTATATAGATACACACACATACAGACACACACACACAATTTGTTTTCAGGAATTGGTTCATGCTGTTGTGAAGCTTGGCAGGTCTGAAACCTGTAGGACAGGCAGTAGGCTGAGGACTCAGCAGGAGTTGATGCTGCAGTCTTGAAACAGAATTTTTTGTCTGAGACCTCATTTTTTGCTCTTACTATGTTCTACCTGATTGGATGAGGTACAGCCACATTATTGAGGGTAATCTCCTTCACTTAAAGTCAACTGATTCTAGATGTCAACCATATCTACAAAATCATCTTCACAGCAAAACCTAGATTTGCCTTTGGTAAATAAGGGGTACTAAAGCCTAGCCAAGTTGACATATAAAACTAACCATCACAGGCATTAATGTCTATGTTCAAATAGTTTGTAATAGTTGTATAGCCTTGTATTCTTGACCTGTCTTCATCTTTACAGACCAGGTCTTTCTACACACTCTGCTCTTGGAGGTCTTATTCCTCTATTTTGGAGGCCCTATTCGTATATTTTAAGAACATCAGTTGAACAATGTCCTCTGTTTTACATTTAAAATCTTTCTCACTGTTGGGAATATTACCCCAAATTCACTAGTACATTAGGTCTGCTTCTTCAGGGAATAGTCTATAATAAGTCCTCATCTTGACGTTTTCCTGAGTTCAAACTGATAGCATAGTCCAAGCCCATTATTTATTCCTTCATTTAATCCTTCATTTATCAACAATGATTTTTAGTACCAGCTGTGTATAAATGCTCTATGCTATATGTTCTGATACTTATATAAAGTGGAATAAGACATCTTTATATTCTTTTTATTCCCTGCATTACTATTTAGCTGACCACAGAGAAACACATTTACCACCATTCAGTTCACTTTCAAAGCCTTTTCAGTCGTCCTGCAGTTTATCCCTATTGACTGGGTTTTCTACAACCTGAAAGATATTGTCTGCAAGCATGGGGATTTCATTAGATGCTCCCTCATCTAGATTATTTATAAACATGCCTTGGCTTTGATCCTTAGGAATTTTCAATGCTTAAACTTATTTCACTGAAGAACTTATTTATGCCTCCCCTTTATAATTTAAATTAGATTCCTACTTATAACCAAGTGCCCCTTTAAGCCCACTGTGATTTTTATTGAGTAAAGTTTTTACTAGATTGTAACATCCATACAGAGAAATTATTAAGTGACATGTTGTCACAAAGTGAACACACCCATGTAATCATCACCCAGTTTAAGAAATAGTTATCAATACTCTTCAAGAGTCTCTTTATTCCCTCTATCCTCATTACCCACTCCTGAAGATAAAAGAAGCTTTCTGATGTCATAATTAATTAGTTTTACATGTTTTTAACTATATACAAATGGAATTATACCATTTGTGCTATTGTCAGTCTGGTTTCTTTCTCTTGGAATTATTATCTGAGAGATGTAATACTACCCATGTAAACTACCCATGTTGTTTGGAGTAACAATAGTTGGTTCATTCATAGTGCCATATATTACTGTACTGCATACACATACACAATTTATTGGTCCATTCTACTGTTGATGGAGAGTTGGGTAGATTCCAGTTTTGGCTATTTAGTGGTACTACAGACATTTGGAAATGTCCTTTGATGCATATATGTATGCATTTCTGTTGGGTATATGTCTAAGAATGGAATTGTTGAGTCATAGGGTGGTTATGTTCAGGTTTAGCAGATATTGGCAAACAATGTTCCAAAGTGATACCACCAATTTATGAGTATTCTTTTTGTTACATGTTCTCATCAGCAGTTAGTATAGTCAGCCTTTTATCATTTTGTTTTGAATCTCCTTTTCCTAACAACTGAAGATGTTGAACACTTTTTATAGTTTACTGGCTGGTTTGTTTCTTTGTAAAGTACCTATTAAGTTTCTTGCCCATTTTTTTCTATTGGCTTTTGCTTTATCAGTTTGTTGGAATTATTCTTATATGTTAGATACAAGTTCTTTTTCAGGTATGTATTGCAAATATTTCTACTCTGTGACTTGCCTCTTTAAAATAATGTCTTTTGATGAAGAGAAATTCTTATTTTTAATGTAGTCCAACTTATCAATTTTTTCTTTATAATTAGTTTTTGTATACTGTTAAAATATATTTGTCATCTTGAAGATACCCTATTTTCTTCCAAAAGATGTATTGTTTGTGCTTTCATATTTAAATCTCCCATCTATCTGGAATTACTTTTTATGTATATGTGAGGTATGTATCAATATACGTATTTTTTCCTTTTTAAAAAATATTTCTTCCTTTTTAATATATGTAATTTTTTTCTATATAGACATTTAATTGACCCAATAACTCTTATTCGAAAGATCATCTTCTCTCCATAGCCTTCAAGATAATTTTTGTCATTAATCAAATGACCACATGGATTTATGTATGGATTTGATTTATGTATGGATTCTTTGTTATGGTCGATTGGTCTGTTTATATTTTCATTGGGCCAACATTGCAGTTCTTATTTATTTATTTATTTATTTATTTATTTATTTAGAGAGGGAGGGCACCCGTGTGGGGAAGGGCCAAGGGAGAAGGAGAGAGAGAGAATCTCAAGGAGACTCCCCACTGAACATGGAACCCAGTTCAGGGCTTGATCTCATGACCCTGAGATCCTGACCTGAGCTAAAATCAAGAGTCGGATGCTTAACCAACTGAATCACCCAGGAGCCCTAACATTAAAATTCTTAATTATTGTAGTTTTGCAGTAATTTCTGATATATCTTAATATAAGTCCTTCAGTTTTGATATTGTTCTTCTAGATTGTTTTCACTATTCTTGGTCTTTTGTACATCTCTATACATATTAGAATCAGCATAACAAATTGCACACATGCACAGAAATCTGTTAGGAGTTATTTGAGATAACAGTAAAACTCTATAGGTCAATTTTAGGAGAATTGACACTTTTTCAATATTGAGTCTTTCTGGTCTTCAGTGTGGCATATCTTGCAATTATTTAGATTTTTTGGTAAAATTCTTTTAATAATTCTTGTGTCATTACTGCTATAAGGAAATAGAATTAATATTTGCATGTTGACAATGAATCAGGGAAATTACTAAACCAAATTGGTAATTTTAATAGTTTATAGGTAGATTCTTCTGGATTTTTTGTCATTTCTAAATATTATGGTTTTGTTTCTTCCTCTTCATTTATTGTATCTTATTTTGTCTTGCCATATTGACTGCTAGGATTTTTAGTAAAATTTTGGACAGAATTAGTGATAGCATACATCTTTGTCTTATTCCCAATATTAAGAGGGAAACTTTCAGGAGTTTGCTATTATTACATTTGCTGTATGGTTTTTGTAGGTTCCTTTTAAAATATCAAAAATTCCTGGAGAGGAGGTGATTCAAGATGGCAGTGCAGGGAGATCCTAGATTCACTTCATCCCACAAACACAACAAATCTATAGCTACATATGAAATAGTCCCCTCTGAAAAGAATCTAAGAACAAGCTGATCAGCTAATCTATGATGAAGGATTAAAAGTCCACATCAAGACTGATAGGCGAGGCAGAGACATGGTCTTACCAAAACCCCACCCCCAGAGGGGCACCCACTGGACCCACAAATGAGGGACATCTCACAAATATGGAACTTGTCCCTAAACAGTAAGGGATTTGTGCTCCACATTAGGCATCTCAATCCGTGGGACCTGCACTGGAAGGATGAACCCCCAAAACATCTGGCTTTGAAAGCCAATAGGGCTTATGTGCTGGAGAACCATAGGACCTTAGGGAATGGAGATTCTTCCTTTAAAGGGCTTGTATTCAGACTCATTTGCCCCAGGACCTAATGCAAAAGCAGCAATTTGAAAAGAACCTAGACCTTATGTGAAGGGATTTATTTGCTAATCTTAAAGCATCTGTCAAAGGTCATGCTACTGAACTACTAAAGAGTCAACAAAAAAAGGAGAAGTAATTAACTTGAGACATAACTTTTCTCTTAAAACTATAAGATATTGATGAAAGATTTTGAAGGCAACAGGAACGGAAAGATAACCATGCTCATGGATTGGAAGAATTAATATTGTTAAAATGTCCATACTATTAAAAGTAATTTACAGATTCAGTGCAATCCCTATCTAAATACCAATAGTATTTTTTACAGACTAGAACAAATAATCCTAAAATTTGTATGGAACCACAAAAGACCCCAAGTAGCCAAAGCAATCCTGAGAAAGAACAAAGCTGGAGGCATCACAATTCAGATTTCAAGATATACTACAAACCTGTAGTAATCAAAGTAGTATGGTACTGGCACAAAAATAGACACATAGATTGGTGGAACAGGA
Source organism: Enhydra lutris kenyoni (assembly GCF_002288905.1). NCBI lineage: Eukaryota > Metazoa > Chordata > Mammalia > Carnivora > Mustelidae > Enhydra > Enhydra lutris. The sequence continues at coordinate 6,931,356 of NW_019154088.1, read as the reverse complement.
TAAAGAGCTCAGAAATAAACCGATAATGTATATGGTTAATTAATCTATAACAAAGGATGCAAGAATATACAATGGGGAAAAGACAACCCAGCTATGTGCAAAAGTATGGAACTGGGCCACTTCCTTACACCATACACAAAAATACATTCAAAGTGGATAACGACCTAAACCACTGAAATCTTAAACTTCTAAAAGAAAATATAGACAGTGATCTCTTGGACGTTGGCCTTAGTAACATATTTATGGATAAATCTCCCCAGGCACGGGAAACAAAAGCAAACAAACTATTGGGACTGCACCAAAATTAAAAGCTTTTGCATAGTAAACCATCAACAAACAAAAGACAACTTACAGAATGGGAGAAGATATTTGCAAATAATATATCTAATAAGGGGTTAATATCCAAAATATACAAAGAATGCATATAGCTCAATAACAAAAAGCAAACCATCCAATTAAAAAATGAGCAAAAAATCTGAATAGACATTTTCCCAAAGAAGACACAGATGGCCAATGGGCACATGAAAAGAAGCTCAACATCCCTAATCATCAGGAAAATGGAAATCAAAACTGCTGTGAGATATAACCTCAAGCCAGTCAGAAGAGTTATGATCAAAAAAACAATAAGTAAGTGTTAGTGACAATGTGGAGAAAAGGAAACTCTTTTGTACTGTTGGTGGAGTATAATTTGGTATAGCCACAATGGAGGACGGTATGGAGTTTACTCAAAATATTGAAAGTAGAACTTTTCTATGACCTAGCAATTCTACTTCAAGGTATTTATCTGAAGAAAATGAATACACTAATTTGAAAAGATATATGTACTGCTATGTTTATTGCAGAATTATTTCCAGTACCCAAGATATGGAAAAACCTGTGTCCATTGATAGATGAATGGATAATGAAGATGTGGTATACACACACACATATAACTGACTACTACTCAGGCATAAAAAAGAATGAAGTCTTGCCATTTGTGACAACATGGATCTTGAGATTATTATGCTAAGTGAAGTAAGTCAGAGAAACACAAATACCACATGATTTCACTTGTGTCAACTAAAAAATATGGGGCGCCTGGGTGGCTCAGTGGGTTAAGCCGCTGCCTTCGGCTCAGGTCATGATCTCAGGGTCCTGGGATCGAGTCCCGCATCGGGTTCTCTGCTCAGCAGGGAACATGCTTCCCTCTCTGTCTCTCTCTCTCTGCCTGCCTCTCCGTCTACTTGTGATCTCTCTCTGTCAAATAAATAAATAAATAAAATCTTTAAAAAAAATAAAAAAATAAAAATAAAAAATAAAACAAACCAACAAAACAAAACTCGTGGATACAGAGAATAGATTGGGGTTGGAGGATAGGCAAAATGAGTAGAGGGTACAAGAATTACAAACTTCCTGTTATAAGATTAATAAATCATGGTAATGTAATGTGTGGCATGGGGACTATAGTAAGAAATATTGTATAACAAATTTGAAACTTGCTAGGAAGATAAATCTTAAAAGTTCACATTACCAGAGAAAAAAATTATGTGACTTTGTATGATGATAGATGGTAAGTAAGATTTATTGTGATCATTTCACAGTGTATACAAATGTTGAGTCATTATGTTGTATACCTGAAAAATATAATGATATATATTAATTATGCTTCAATAAAAATATTCCTCTTTAATATGTCAGTAGGGAATTGTAAATTGAAACAATTTGATGCCACTAAACAGCTATTGATATGGTAAAAATGCAAAACATTGAAACATCAAATGCTGGTGAGGATGTGGAGCAACAGGAATTCTGATTCATTGCTGATGGTGATGCAAAATGGTGTGATTATTTTGGAAGACTGTTTGACAGTTTATTACAAAACTAAACTTGCTCTTATACAATGCAGCAATTATGTTCTTTGATATTTATGCAAAGGAATTAAAAATGTACATTTATAGAAAAACCTGCAAAAGATGTTTATAGCAGATTTAAGAATAATTTTCAAAACTTGGAAATACCTAAGATGTCCTTCAGTAGGTGAATGGATAAATTATAGTATATTCGGATAATTATTTTTCAATGCTGAAAAGAGATGAGCTATCAAGTCATCTTGTATAATGCTAAGAACCCTAAATGTATATCACTAAGTGGAAGAAGCCAACTTGAGAAGGCTACATACAATACAATTCCAACTACCTGACATTTTGGAAAAGGCAAAACCATGGAAACAGTAAAAAAGATCAGCGTTTTCTAGGGAATGAGGGAGAGGTGAATAGGCAGAGCACAGAGGATTTTTAGGACAATGAAACTATTCTGTATGATATTATAGTAGTGTATACATATCACTATACTTTTACCAAAATCCATAGATAAAACAACACCAAGAGTGAACTCTAATGTAAAGTGCAGACTTTGTGTGATAATTGTATGTCAGTACAGGTTCATCATTTGTAACAAATGTACCAGTCTGGTGCTATATGTTGATAGTGGGGGAGGTTGTGTATATTGGGGAGAAGGGGGATATATGGTAACCCTGTACTTTCTGTTCAGCTTTGCTGTGAACATAAAACTAGTCTAAAAAATAAAGTCTATTAAAAGTATGTATGTAAATACTAAGTTAGAAGTCATCTGATCTGGGTACAATTATAATGGTAAATATGCAAATAAACTTTTCAATAGTAGTTCTCTCATGTCTTTATCAGATGTAAAAGTTTTGTGTGACTTTTTATGAGGAGTGGATGATAATTTTAATCAAATGTTTTTGTTGTGAGGATGATATTTTTCTCCCTTGTTTTTCATTCATTTTGGTTAACTACACTGACTTTTTCAAATGAAAAACTAACTGTATATTCCTGAATAAACCCCTCTTGATCATGACATTTTATCCATCTTACTGGATTTGTCTTGCTAATATTTTGTTTGGATTTTTAAAATTTATGTTTATTGTTGAAAGTGGTTTATAATTTTTATTATTTGTAAAGTACTTGTCAGATTTCTCAATCAAGATTATTCTGGGGCGCCTGGGTGGCTCAGTGGGTTAAAGCCTCTGCCTTCGGCTCAGGTCATGATCTCAGGGTCCTGGGATCGAGGCCCGCATCGGGCTCTCTGCTCAGCAGGGAGCCTGCTTCCTCCTCTCTCTGCCTACTTGTGATCTCTCTCTCTCTCTCTCTGTCAAATAAATAAATAAAATCTTTTTTTAAAAAAAAAAGATTATTCTGGGGGTGCCTGGGTGGCTCAGTTGTTAAGTGTCTGCCTTTGGCTCAGGTCATGATTCCAGGGTCCTGAGATGGAGCTCCGCATCAGGCTTCCCAAGCAGGAAGCCTGCTTCTCCCTCTCCCACTTCCCCTGCTTGTGTTCTTTCCTTTGCTGTCTCTCCTGTCAAATAAATAAATAAAATCTTAAAAAAAATTATTCTGGACTGATAAAATGAGTTAGGAAGTATCTCCACTTTTGTTCATCTATGGAAGCATTTGTTTATGTTTGGTATACAGTTTTTGATATAATTCACTAATGAAGTCCAGGGTTATCTTTGTAGGTATATCTTCAATTAAAGATTAAATTTAATTCTTTTAGGTAGAAAATTTTTTAAAAAAATTTCTTCCTATGTCATTTTAGTAAAAATGTTTTTCAGAGAGTTTGTTCATTTCATCCAGGTTGTCAAATTTATTGGCAGAAGAGTTCAGAATATAATTTATATTCTTTTTAGTATGTGAAAATCTAGTAGTGCCATTCCCTTTCAAGTATCTGATTTTAATAAATAGTGCATTATCTCTTTTCTTGTTTAGTATTATTAGGAAGTTTAACAATTTATCATGTTCTCAAAGAACCAAATTTTTTTTCTGTATTTTATTTCCAACTTCATTAATATGTTTTTACCTTTTTGTTTTACTTGCTATTCATTTTTAATTTTTTACTTGATTTATTTAAAAAAAAAGACTCACTTTAAAAAAAAATTTTTTTTTAATTTATTTATTTGACAGACAGAGATCACAAGTAGGCAGAGAAGCAGACAGAGAGAGAGGAGGAAGCAGGCTCCCCGCCGAGCAGAGAGCCCGATACGGGGCTCGATCCCAGGACCCTGGGATCATGACCTGAGCAGAAGGCAGAGGCTTTAACCCACTGAGCCACCCAGGTGCCCCAAAAGACTCACTTTTTAAAAAAAAATTTATTTGAGAGAGACAGAGATAGTGAGAGAGAGCATGAGTGGGAAGGAGGGGGAGAAGCAGACTCCCTACTGAGCAGGGAGCCCAATGCAGCAATGTATCTTAATCCCAGGACCCTGAGATCATGACTTGAGCTGAAGGCAGATGCTTAACCGACTGAGCCATCTAGGTATCCATTGCTATTCATTTTTAGAGTTTTATACTTAACTCATTGACATAAGTCTTCCATGTGTTTAAAAATATACATTATAAGGCTTTAATTTTTCCTTAAGTTTAGCTTTAGCCTCATCCCAAGTTCACTCAATTAGATAATTTTCTAATTCCCATTGTGATTTTTTCTTTGTCTATGAATGATAGAGAATTCTGTTCCTTAATTTTATAAATAATTGAAGATTTTCTATTTATTCATTTTTGGTTTTCATTTCTAATGTTATACCATTCTTTCTTTCTTGGGTTCTAATTACATGTTTGATCGATCCTCCCCCCACTGCCCCACTATCCCTTGTGTTTCTGTCTCTTTTGGTGTTTCCTATATTTGCCATACTTTTTGTTCTTAATGCTACTGACTTATCTTCTAGTTCATTAGCTCCTTAGCTTTTAACTCTACCTACTGAATTCTTATTTTCAGTTACTACATTTTTTAGTTCTAGAATTTCCATCAGTCCATTTTTATACATTCCAATTCTCTGGGGAAAATCATTACTTTTGTTACCTATTTTTCTTGACTAAATCAAAATTATAAAAAAAAAATCCTTGGGGCGCCTGGGTGGCTCAGTGGGTTAAGGCCTCTACCTTCGGCTTGGGTCATGATCCCAGGGTCCTGGGATTGAGCCCCACATCGGGCTCTCTGCTCAGCGGGGAGCCTGCTTCCTCCTCTCTCTCTCTGCCTGCCTCTCTGACTACTTGTGATCTCTATCTGTCAAATAAATAAAATCTTAAAAAAAAATCCTTGTTTGATAACATTTGGATCATCTATGGCCTAGTTTTATTATCTGAGTTTTTCCCCCCTCTATATCCTATTTCTTAGCAGTCTTGGTTATTTTTGATGGGGTGCTGGACATTTTGAATGAGAACTTTTGACTCTGAATGTTTTCTTTCTCTAGAGTACATTTATCTTATACTCTGACAGAAAGCAAAAATGCAAGCCAATCATCTGAATCTAGTCAGGGACAAATATACTTCAAGGATCATTTTTAATCTAAGGCTTGGTTTTAGTTGAATACACAGACTCCTGGATAAAGTAACAGAGAACTCAGTCTTTACTGGGGTCCTGCCTCATTGTAGGGTCTTGATATTCTATTTTTGTTACCTGTACACTGTGAAATTTCCAAAAACTCCACCCTGTTTGTCACGTCTCTTTTCTGGTTTCTTAGTTTCTTATCTTGCCCATTTGGTTAACAATGCTGGGGGTGGATGGTGGGGATGGGAGAGAGCAAAACTATGTTAGGCTTACTTCTTTGGGCCTCCCTTATCTCTGGGATTTAGCCCTTCAGTAACCCCAGTTGTTACTCCAGCCCCAAGAGATTGCCAAAACCCTGGTGGACTCCCTGCTGCCAAGCAGCAGGCCTTCTACCCAATTTCTTTTCCTGTCTCTGGACAAATATTGGCAAGCTCCCTAAGGGGGAAAGAAGCATGCAGAATATGGGTTCACCTCAGTGAAATTTTCTTCTCTCCAGGGTTCTTATCCCTCAAGCCCTGTTGCCTCATCAGTTCTCTGACCTTAACTAGTAGGTAAAGTCTCAAGGCCTTCTATTTTATGAACATAACCTTTGTTATGAAATGTTGAAAAACCTCTAGAAAGATCATATACCCAGTGATTATTTAATTCTAATGAAGCCATTTGTAAGTGCATATGCAAAAGCACAGATATTGGGATTTGGTCACTGTAGCAATAATTCAAATGCTTTCTGGACATTTCCTAATTCTCAGTTATAAGTGGAAGAAGATAAAGAGAGTAATTTTCCCTACCATTTACAAAGAAAAGAAGACATGATAAGGCTAATATAGTGATAAATTCATGTTTCTATAAGCAATTTCCTATGAAAAAATTCTAGCTTTTCTGTTTATTCCTTACAATGGATATTTGGGAAAGAAGTTAGATAAATTCTAAAAATAGGGTAATAGATTGCTACATGGACAAATTAAAATTTAGGGGAGTTTTTTCTCTTGGCATTGGGGTTTTTCACTGCTAAATAGTTTTTAAAAACTTTTTGCAAGGTAGTATTTCCTGTGGGGAGATTCTTAGGCATACACACAGAGCCTGACTGCAGATGGTCATGGGAAATATTTTCTGGTTATATCATTCTGAGGAAGACTATACCCTCAGTCACCCTCAGTTATCATTATGTGATAGGATGGAGGATAAGTGGAGATAATAAATCCTGCTGTGCTCATCTCATGGGAACTTTGTGAAAATTGGAAAAGAGTGTTGCACACACATAGTTTGGGGACAAGAAGCTACTATATAGATGGGTGACACAGCAGATTCTTTGACTCAGATATTCAGAGTTTCAAGTGACTTCTGAGCTCTGGATCGTTACTTAGAACTTGTTTATCTGTCTATTCCATATAAAAATTTATCAGGTTCTCTAAACACAAGGGTTAATTCAAAATCTCTTCTTCATCCGCATTTCATAATTAAATCTAAGCTAAACAAAACTCCTTTCTGCCTTCTTCCTGCTGTCTTATTTGCTCTTGATGCCCCCTGATTACAATGAACAGTCCCCATCTGTAATCCCTTTAACCCCTCTTTGGCTTTATTTTACAGCCTTATGTGTCTCTGCCAGCCAAGTAGTTTATTTTCCTCCTCCTTTCTGGATTAAAGGGGTTAAGCTGCATGGACTTCTTTAGGACCTAGCTAAGACACTATTTACAGGCCCAGCCAATGGTACTCAATTATATTTGCATGGGGAAGCCTTTCTCTACTGCTCCCCCCAACTGAAAGAACACAAACACAGCACAGGGAGCACCCCTTGGCATTCCTATCACCTACTCTGTTTTCCTTTTCTTCTTGTCTAAGCATGACTTTGCTTATACAAGACTAGCTTTTTCCGCCTGCTTCCTGGATGATTTTGGCCCGTTTTCAACTCTCATTCTTTCTGTGGCATTGGGAGTAGTTAGTCATTTGTGCATCAGTGAGAGGAGGGATTTAGTGAATAGGAAGACCATAGACTTTTCTCTTTGGTCCTTCCTTTCTTGACAAAGTAAATCCCACTGAAAAACAGCATTAATAGAGCATGACGGTTTGAAGAATAGAGCCCTAACTGTTGACATTTCTGTTGTCAAGCTAGGTATTATGCTGTGATAAAGAAAAGACACATTTTTAAAAAAGACAATCTCCATGGCATTAGGTTTATTAGTGCAATATCATTGTCATTGTCCTCGACTCCCCAATACACTTAAGGGCCTATCAATATTTCCATTAAAAAATCCCATTTGCTGTCGTTTAAAAGTAGCCTGGCTATGTCAGATCATTTAAACTGAAATTATAGATCAATTATTTTTAGGTTTATTATTGAACGTCAAGGGTGGTTAAATTCACAGAATTGGTAGGGGTTGAATAGTCGCTATTCTGAAGGAAAATGGTCAGTATAAAGGCAGGATATTATGCAAGCCCTAGAATTTGAGACATTTAACTCACTTTAACTTGAATCACTGTTAGTTATCCATGTGTATCGATGAAAGAATAGATTTACTTCTTCATGATTGGGATTAGAAATGACCCAAAATAACCTTCGTTCTTCATTCGAGAAATATAAGACCTAATTGCTAGCAAGATACAATAAAAAGGGGTCAGTACTCTCTGGCCTCAGGAAAGATATGGTATCTTTGAACACTCAATGTGCCATATTGTGTTAGGTTATAAGCACAATAACCCAACAAGTTAGGGCCGTAGTATTTTAGAGAGGAGGAAACTAAGATTTACAGAGATTAAAAAACTTTCCAAGTTAAGCAGCTAATGAATTGCTAGGTTTGGGGCTCTTGAACTGCAAAAACCTTCATTTTCTTGTGTACCACTGACACAAGTGATACAAAAATCACAAGAGTGATTCTTTTTTCAGTGACATCTACTAGTCACCTGGCCTAGTTTTTCTCTTCAGTTTGACAGTGGGGAGAATCTTTCCTTGTTGAAAGCTGCTTTCTTCTTCTTGAATGTGTGGCTTATGCCTTATCTTTTTAGAGAGTCATTGATCAGATCTAGGCTGGCAAAATTTGAAGTTGGTCATTCATTTGGCCTGAAACACCTTATTTAATCCCACTAGCAATGCATACCAGTGTCCCTCCCTCGCATTCAACCTAAAACAGGTGTTACTGCTTTTTTGTATTTTTGCCAGTCTGATTTTTGTGCACTGATGTTTCTTTTTTTTTTTTTAAGGTTTTATTTATTTATTTGACACACAGAGATCACAAGTAGGCAGAGAGGCAGGCAGAGAGAGAGGAGGAAGCAGGCTCCCCACTGAGCAGAGAGCCCGATGTGGGGCTTGATCCCAGGACCCTGAGATCATGACCTAAGCCGAAGGCAGAGGCTTAACCCACTGAGCCACCCAGGCGCCCCTGCACTGATGTTTCTTGTTAAAACATTTTCCTCACCACCAGTGAATTTCAGTATATCTTGTAGGTTGTTTAGATTGCTGTTCTGTGAATTATTTGTTTACATCCGTTATGTCATGTTTTTTTCCCTGATGGGGTTGTCTTTTATTTTGGTTGAATTTTAATTTAAAAATTGTTGGAATAAAGGTAGGCTATTTGGATATGCGTTAATTAAGCACAGCTGTGTGAGGTTATTATTAAGTCATACCACATATTAAAGTCATAGATCTTGAGAAAAACTGCTCTAGAGATCCTCCATGTCATGGAGACATGTCAAAAAGTGGGATTTTTGAGCACTGAGACAAGACTTTCTCTCCCATCCTAAAAGCTAAGGGAGATTGCTGTGGTGTCTCCTCTATGGGTTTTTAAAGTTGCTTGTGGTATATGCACAGGAGTGATAGCTTAAGCTTTGACTATGATAAAACTAGCAAAATATCTATTCAAGTCAATAATATCACTTTCACAATATTTTTCACTTCACAGAGATACAGTTTAAAGCCAACTGAATGGAATTCAAATCAGTATTTTTTTCCCATTGAAAAGCATGTTTCTTTATTGAGGACTACTTTCTTGCTAAATTGGGTATTTTACCTTTGAGTTATTGAAATGTTTTATGTTTTATAAATAAAGAGAATTTTTAAAATATTCCAACACAAATAAAATTTATTCTTCTTAAAATATAGGATCTACTACAAGCTGAAAGCAAATAGGATTAATTAGAAAGGTTATTATTGAAGACAAATTGTTTTTTCCATATATATATCATATAAAGTTTGATACCATTTTATTTGAAGGCTTTATATAAAACACTACCCAGATGCTAATACTGTGTATTTACTGGAGACCTGTTTTTTCCTTTTCTTCTTGTTTCAGGGTTAAATATTTGAGAGAGTGATTTTCTTCATGTGGATTTTGTAGTTTCTCAGAAAATTGGGATTAAATTTAGATTTCTTTTCTTTTCTTCCTTCCTTCCAACCAACCTACCTCGCTTCCTTCCTTCCTTCCTTCCTTCCTTCTCCCTCCTTCTTACCTCTTCTTTCCTCCTCTCCCCTCCCCTCTCCTCTGCATCCTTTCTTTCAATATAGAGCCATTTAAGCTATTATTCCATAGTATATACTCTTACCTTCTTCAGGGTATTTATAGACTCTTTGAATAACAGCAACTCCCCCTTCCTAAAGAAAAAGAGTTAATAAAGATAGCTGATAACACCAAATGTCTGCTGGTTCCCAGGTACTGTCCTAACTATTTTATATGGATTGTCTTATTTAATCCTCACATGGGATATAATGACTCTTTTCTCACTAATTTTATAGGGAACTCTGACGTTATGGAAGTTAAATAGCTTGCTCAATGTCAACAGAAAAGAGTTAGTGTCCTGGCTTTTTAAATTTGTGAACAATATACTTTTTAAGGGCAAGTTTCATTATAAGCCATTTTTAATGTAAATCTTCATCAAATTATATTCTTGATAACTTTGCTATGTATTTAGACTGATCATTATTGATTTTACCTTATACCGATGCTGCAAAAAGGCTCATACTAAAAGAAACATCAGCTCTGCCATTTTTTCATTGTTCATTTGTGCCTATATTATTATTTTATATTATTGATTCCTTGATTTTTTTTGTAGGAAAAATTTTAACTGCTTTCATGTTTTGCAGGATAATTTAGTTAATGTCTTAGTTCAGGCTGCAATAGCGAAATACCATAGTTCTGGAGGCTGGGAAGTCCAAGATCAAGGTACTGGCAGACCTGGTGTCTGGTGAAGGCCTGTTTCCTGGTTCATAGATGGCTGTGTTTTTCTGTGTTTTCACATGACAGCAGGAGGGAGAGTACTCTGTGGCTTTTTTTTATAAGGGCAGTAATCTCATTCCTGAGGGCTCTGCTCTCATCATCTAATCACCCGCTAGAAGCCACACCTCCAGATACCATCACATTGGGGATTAGGTTTCAACATGAATTTTTTTGGAGGACACAAAAATATATAATTAGTAATAGATAATATTCATAAATATACAAATCTAGCCTTAGTTGCCTGCCTGGAATTCATCATAATTGCTGAAAGGAGACCCATGAATGAGGACCCTACTACTAGACCTTCTGCAAGGGAACAGTCCCTTTCTTACTACCATATTCCTCTAGGACTCAATGCGGTCTTGGTCTCATAAAGACCAAAGGAGACGGAGATGGAAATCGGTTTATTAAATATTATCTTTAATTTTATAAAATATATATACAGAAAAGTGCATAAAATAGAAGTGCAAAGTTAATGAATCATTAAAAAGCAAAAGCTGGGTTACAAACACTATGATCAAAAAATAGAATACTACCAACTTTCCAAATCCCTTCTAGATCGTAACCTCCCCTTTCCCCTAGAGCGTCATTATCCTGACTTTCATGATAATTGATTCCTTTCTTTTTTCTTTAGTTTTATCACCTCTGTATGCATCTTTAATCAATGTGGGCTAGTTTAGCCTCTTTTTGAACCTTATATGAGTGTAATTACACACTATGAAGTCTTGCTTAAATGGAGCTTGCTATGTGTCTTAATTTCCCTAACATTAAATTTGTAATATTCATCCCTATTGTGTGTGTAGATGAACTTTATTCATAATTAGTATAATATAGTAATAATTAATTCATAATTAGTATAATATTCCATTGCATTATATTCCATTTTTGCTGGGCAGTGGTACGCTGATTTGCATAAGCTTAATAAACTACATTCCAGAATTTGCTTCCTTGTGGGGTTATGAGTTAGAGTTGGCTGAAAGGAGAATGTGCATGATACTTTGAAGGCAAAAATAAAGCAACCATTATTCTCTGAAAGTTTGCTTAGTGATGATGATATGGTGACAGTAGAAGTGCCCAGAAGATTCCAGTTTGTCCACACTCTTCTCTTTGTCTTTCTCTGAGACCATTGGCCCTGTTCACAAACAGATCTCCCCATACCGTCTTGGTTATGGACCCATACAGGTGATAGCTACGTAGAGGCAGCAGCTGACTAGAGACATTTCCTGGACTTTCCCTTTCTACTTCAGCTTAGCTTTAAGATTGCTTAGTTAGCAACTCCTTCTCTGATCCTCCATCTCCTCCTTCTGGGCCATTATTTCCCTAGCTTCTCCCACAATCATATAAGGTTGAATTCCTATGATAAATCTCTTTTCCAGTTAGAGTTCCCTGACTGATACACCATTCAACAATTGATGGCTTTTTGGGTTGTTTCTAGTTTGGGGCTATTAAGAACAATGTTTGTATCCTTATATTTGTATCCTGAATAATTTTATCCAGGTTGGGTGGATCCAGGACTTCTGGAGTCTTAAACTCATACAACTTGGGGGACACATTTTAAAACACACACACACACGCACAAATTAGATACCAGGACTTGGAGGGAATTCATGCCTTGAAGTTTACGTTTAATGAGCTTCATTGTTGAAGTGTTTAATTCTAAGATATGTAAATATTCACCATTATTAGTTAATGCCAAACAGTATTCCAAAGTGGTCACACCAGTTTGTACTCCTGTGAACAATATATGAGTTTCCATTTTTCCACAGTTTTGTTAATGCTTGGTACTGTCAGAATTTTAATTTTCACTAACCTGATGGATGGTTTTAGTATCTCATTGTGGTAGTTCACTGATTACAGATGAGACTGAGTCACTTTTTGTATTGTTTTAACTTGAGTTCTCCAGAAAACAGAGCTTGAGGTAAAGGCTTATGAGCTATTGCTTTAATAGAGGGCGTAATCCATGGGAGCATTATTGAGGGGCCAGGGAGTGAGGCAGAGGAGAAATTGCAACAGCAAGGATACATTTTAAACTAGCCACTTCTCTTATCAAATACAAGTGATTGGTCAAGCTCATGGACTAGCTTCTGAGAGGTTGTATAAAGGATTGTTTCTCATGACTATGTGTAGTTAATAGGTAGAAGGGAGGAAAGACAGGAGGAAGGGAGAGCTCATCCATTGGCTGCTATCTTCTAGTCAAACAAAGATTGATTGCATGAGACCGTGGATCTCATACATGTCTGGACTCTACGTATATGGGTGTTAAGTGGTCCTAACTATCAACCTAGAAGTCTTTAAAGAAAGAGGTGAGAGGTGGTGGGCATGGTTTGAAGTTAGATGCTATTGGCTTGTATCTGCATGAAGTTGGTCCCCTCATAGCTGGTAACTTTGGCACTGGGTGGGACTGGAACAAGTGTCTAGAGGGCGTGGAGATAGGTTTAAGGCCAAGAAAGTCTGACATCATGTTTATGAGTCACACATGTTTATTGAGCACTTTGGATTTCTTCTTTCATGAAGTATCTGTTTACTGTTTCTGTTTTTGTTTGGCCTATTTTTCTGTTGAATTGTCTGTCTTGTTTATTTATAGAAATTCTTTATATATTCTGGATACAAGATTTGAGATAGGTGTTTTGCAAATAACTTTTCCTAATCTCTGGATTGTCTTTAACTTTTTATTGTTTTTCATAAAGAGAAGATCTGAACTTTAATGTTTGATCAAATATATCAGTATTTTCTGTCAGGCTAGTATTTTTGGCATTTTATTTGAGAAATCCATCCCAAACTTTGAGGATACAAAGATACTCACTTATATTACTGTTTAAAAGTTGTTGAGTTTTAGTATTCACACTTAGGATTGATTTTTGTGCTCCCCCTGAGATATGGATCCCCATATAATTATACCATGTTATTAGCATCTTCTATTTGAAAAAGAAGATTGTTGACTAATGCTATGGAATACCATCTCTGTCATAAATCAAATCCCCATATATATGTAAAACTGTTTTTTGGTTCTACTTTGGGCAATTTGTTTATTTGAGAGTCAACAATATGTTAATTACTGTATTTAAAAATAACTTCATATCTGGTAGAGTCTATCTTCTCATCTTACACATCTTCCATAGTACTTTTGCAATTTTATCTGTGAATATCCATGTAAATATTAGAATCAGATTGTTAGTTTCTACAAGAAATGTGTTAGGATTTTGACTGTTTGGTTTGACTTTATTAGCTAATTTGGGAGAATTGACAAATTTATGCTATTAAGTCATCTAATGTATAAATATTGAATATCCCTCCATTTATTTAGGTCTTTTTAAATCTTTTTCAATATACTTTATTATTTTCATCTTTCCTAAAGGGCAATGGAAATTCTTGGAATCTTTTGTTACACACATTCCTAGGTATCTCATATATGTGATACTATTTTATTTATTTATTTATTTTTTAAAGATTTTATTTATTTATTTGACAGAGAGAGATCACAAGTAGGCAGAGAGGCAGGCAGAGAGAGAGGAAGAAGCAGGCTCCCCACTGAGCAGAG